>NC_053160.1:20416096-20597607 GCF_016835505.1 Polypterus senegalus
TCCAAGTAACCAATCGCCACACAATCAGCTCTGTAATAGACGTTAAGCCATCTGTAAGCTTAGAACGCTGATTCTTCAAAACTTTTAAAGAACAGTGAAATATCTTCGTAGTGCGTGTTTAATTATTCTATCCATCTATCCATCCAGTGTCGCACCAGCACCAGCAAGAATACATTGCGAGGCAGGAGCAATCCGTGAATAGAGCGCCAGCGCCTCGCTAGCACTGCGCCACTGTGTGCTCACATGTTTAATTATTAACAATATAGATTATTTAAATGATGTTATCATTTTATCTGTATAATGTAATGAACATTTTTTGCTGCATTTCATCTTAAAAATGATATCATCATCATATGTAAATACGCGCTTTATAAAGTGGCTCAGGTTATAACTGTATAGCAAGTTCACAGTGAGGTGATTGTACTAAGTACAAACAGTTCTACAAGGAGCACTTGATGGACTGATTGAGTGCGTTTATAGTTCTTGGGATGTGTGGATGACAGACGTCCTGGACACATGTATAAAAGCACCAAATATAATTTTTTAATATTTTTCTTAAATAAAGTGCACAAACCACCACACTCGCCACAGTTAACAATAATCCAATAATCAATAATTACAATACAACAATCCTCCACTCGCAGCAGCTCCGTTACAACCCTCCCAACTCCGGCTCAGCTTGCTGGGTCTTGAACAGTCCTTCATATATTCCTTGACCCAGAAGTGCTCCTCCTCTTCTTCCAGGTCAAACACCACCTCATCATTCTTCAATCATCCCAGAAGTACTGTGGGTTTCCGTCCTCGTGACTCCAAAGTACTTCTGGGTTGTAGGAAAAGTAGCAGTCCCCAGGTCCTTTATGAGCTCCCCCAGCGGCACCCACGGCACCCAACATGGCTGAAAAAATGGACTCCATGTCCCATGATGCCCTGAGGAAATCCGGGGTACAGTTACCATCCAGGGTAGGTGCCTCTTAGCGTCCTGGGGGATGCAGTGTCCTGGAAAGGCTGCCCTTCTCCACTCTTCCCGTTCTGGGATGTCCCGGCAGGATTGAGCTGCCGGCCGTCTGTCACAGATGAAACTCTTTCTGAACCACGAGGTCCGTACAGGAAAGGCTCTGAAGCGTTTGCCGTATGAGAGCAGTTCAAATAGACAGTGTGCATGGCTGAGGCAGCGTGTGCTTAATGCTGTATGCCAATAATTCTCTTTCCAATCAGCTGCTGTAGAGCTGTGATTCTACACTCAGATATAGTGATATAAATACTCCGAGTGGTGCAGTGAGAGTAATATGGAAAAAGATGATCTGCTGTGGCAACTCCTAACGGGAGCAGCTGAAAGAAGAAGAATGTGTAGTGAGAGTAACAACGCTAAAGCAGCTACGGTATTTGGAATAGTTTGGCCATTCTATAGACCATTACATTGTTACAGGTTAATTACAATCAGATGCAATAAACTAATAAACAATATGCGGTTAATTTCAGTGTATTTAGTAAAGCCGCACCAGGGATGTGGATCTAAAAAAGAAAGGGAACACTGGAACAAAAGCACTGCTTTGACGCTGGGTGCCACCAGTCTGCAAAATTGAGTGGAGAACTTGCATAGGCCAAGCATTAAGCTGCCATGAAAATGTGTGTGTCTTTACGCCAAGATTAGGTTTTATACATGGCGATTTGAGCATGGAAACGGGCGTACTCAACATTTTGTGTGTACGCACTTTTATACATGAGGCTCCAGGTGATATCTGTGAATCGCAGACTTGAAGAAGCCATTACATGTGAGGGATATGCAGCCAAGGCCTACATATCGACCTGCCTTTGCTGTGTGACAAGCATTATGGTGCCCTGAAATAAAAAGTGATGTGTGACTGAAATGTATGCAGGTGGCCCTTAAATGAAAGTCTGCAATGTGCACTGTGGAGTAGAGAGGAAGAAATCAATGAAAAATGAGTCTTTGCACCAAACATTGTGGAGGGCACTGTATATTGGAACCTACAGGGTTGAGGGGCAGCAGAAAGGTACGAATATTGAGAAATGCCCCGAATGCTTGACACATACAGTGATCACCTCAATGGTGATGGGTCTCCTGGGAGGCTAACAAAACAACACTAACCAGACTAAACAACAGGAAAAAAAAACAGAAAAAAACAATCAGATAGCCTGAAGTAAAGCATATTGTCTTTATCCGCACCCCACCTGGCACAGAAGACTAATGCCCACATTGACCCCAGGGTGATTTGCAGTCACTAATTTCCTCTTTGGTGTGCGAGTATACACCCATGTAGATGCAGTAGCAGAGACCAGAGCAGGAATCAGTTTCAGGTCCCTGAAGTTACACTAAAGGCTGTGCCACCCGTAGAGGCACTTGGGTGCACACAAAACAAATGATGACCTTTTACTCTTGCAGCGCTTAATGCAGCAATAGAGAGACACACCTTAGTGGGACATGCTGTGTAAAAAATGTGCTCTGTCTCTGCACCCTTGCGGATCTCCTGGAATCAACAACCAGCCCCCAAGCAGCAACAGAAATGATTTTTTTATAATAATATGCATCACAACTGTACACTTTACCTGCAACTTTAATGTTTCAAGCAGGCCTGCACTATGAAAAAGAAAGTGAGTAGGCATTATGAGGAAACGTGTGTAAATATTTACAAGAACCTAGCAATAGAGTTAAAATAACAATCTTACAATTGTCAATTGTTCTAATCTGTAATTGCCCAAGGGGCTTTAGCATACAGTAATAACAAGCATTACCAAAAAGATAAATGTTCCACCTGTCATTATGGAGGAATTGCTCTCAACCTTGTTGCAATGAATTACATTAACAATAATAACAGGGCTGGGCTCAGCCTCACACTGTAATTAATCAACGACGTTACGCTTTAAAGTATTTGATTACAAAAGAACTTCTGCTTGAGCTCCAGTTGACAAACCTTATCATGAAAATCCTGACAGAAAGAAGAGGTGGCATCTCCTGCGTGTGTGCCTCCGTGGTAGTGAAATTCCACCGTGAGTGTGGAGCACAATGTCACAGTGAAAATGTCACCCAAGATGAATCAAAGTGAAGGGTGACCTTCATTTTACTGTACAGAGAAATCAAACAGCATTCACTTTCTGTACCCTTTATTGTGTTGTGGGTTTACTTTTAAATAGATACATGTGCCATTTTTGCCCATTGGGTATGTTCAGGCCCGGCTAGTACTTGGATGGGAGACCATTTAAAACAGGGGGGTCCCCAGCTCTGGTTCAGGAGGGCCCCAGTGGCTGCGGGTTTTCATTCTAACCCTTTTCTTAATTAGTCGACTGTTATGGCTGCTAATTAACTTCTTTTTAATTATTATTATTATTATTACCACTGCCACGCAATTAGGAAACCTGGGTTTGCATGTTCTTTTTTATTATTTTTTCTCCAGCCGTCTGGAGTTTTTTTGTTTTTTCTGTCCCCCCTGGCCATTGAACCTTATTCGATGTTAATTAATGTTGATTTATTTTGTTTTATAATTGTGTCTTTCATTTTTCTATTCTTTAATATGTAAAGCACTTTGAGCTACTGTTTGTATGAAAATGTGCTATAGAAATAAATGTTGTTGTTGTTGTTCTCCCCGTGTCTGCGTGGGTTTTCTCCGGGTGCTCCGGTTTCCTCCCACAGTCCAAAGACATTGCAGGTTTGGTGCATTGGCAATCCTAAATTGTCCCTAGTGTGTGCTTGGTGTGTGTGTGTGTATGCCCTGCGGTGGACTGGCGCCCTTCCCAGGGTTTGTTTCCTGCCTTGTGCCCTGTGTTGGCTGGGATTGGCTCCAGCAGACCCCGTGACCCTGTAGTTAGGATATAGCAGGTTGGATAATGGATGGATTGATGGATAATGGATGGATGCCCTGCAGTTGGTTGGTGCCCTGCGCGGGGTTTGTTTCCTGCCTTGCACCCTTTGTTGGCTGGGATTGGCTCCAGCAGACCCCGTGACCTAGTAGTTAGGATATAGTGGGTTGGATAATGGATGGATGGATGGATAATGGATGGATTATTACCATGCTTATTTTAACTTCACCTGTTTGTTGTCTGGTAAAAATCTTGTAATCGATATTTAACCGTACTAATCTCTACTCTCTCTTCTGTTTCCTTTTCCAGCTTGCGCCACCACCATCTACTCAAAGCACCGTAATGTTCCAACAATAATGAATGGATTCAAAGCCAGAAGTCTGATGTCCATCAACATCAAGTGACTCCGTGAGAACCGTAACTACAAAGTTGACTGTTTCATTTATGTTAGGTAGAATGTCCAGAGGGGACTGGGTGGTCCCGTGGCCTGGAACCCCTGCAGATTTTTTTTTTTTTTTTCTCCAGCCGTCTGGAGTTTTTTTTTCTGTTTTTTCTGTCCACCCTGGCCATCAGACCTTACTCCTTTTCTATGTTAACTAATGCTGTCTTATTTTAATTTCTTATTTTGTCTTTTATTTTTCTTTTCTTCATTATGTAAAGCACTTTGAGCTACGTCTTGTATGAAAATGTGCTATATAAATAAATGTTGTTGTTGTTGTAACCCATTTCTTATTGTCCAAATGACTTGAAATTTTGCACACTTACTCATCCGATGACAATACATGAATCAATAATCGGTTTTGCAAATTGTTCAATTAATCCATGTTAATTAAGAAATGAAATTTTCACGTGAAGAATAGTTCAAGATTTCACCAATACATGGCGCTAGTAACGGATAGAAATATTAAAGGAAGTGTTCAAAAATTGATTACTAAAACAAACCGATTTTTCAAGACTAAAAAGTTGAAAATCCTCTTCTACTTCTTTTGGCTGCTCCTGTTAGGGGTCACCACAGCGGATCCTCTTCTTCCATATCTTCCTGTCCTCACCATGTTGTTCTGTCACACCCATCACCTGCATGTCCTCTCTCACCTTCTCTTAGGCCTTCCTCTTTTCCTCTTCCCTGGCAGCTCTATCCTTAACATCCAGCATCTCTCCTCTGCACATGTCCAAATCAATGCAGTCTCGACTCTCTGACTTTGTCTCCCAACTGTCCAACTTGAGCTGACCCTCTAATGTACTTAAAAAGTGTACTAAAGAGTAAAAAAATAAGTCTTTCATACATCATACGTAAAATAAAAGCGTGGGTGCTTATCCTCAACCAACATTCAAAAAACTCTTCCTAAAATCTTAGCAGAAGCGCCCACGCTTTTATTTTTCGAGTGATGTATGAGAGACTTATTTTTTTACTCTTTAGTACACTTTCCGCCCTGCGGTGGGCTGGCGTCCTGCCTTGTGCCCTGTGTTGGCTGGGATTGGCTCCAACAGATCCCCATGACTGTGTAGTTAGGATATAGGAGCTTGGATAATGGATGGATGGATGGATGTTTGGATAGTACACTTTTTAACTTAATATAAGCGTGGTTTTTAAAAAGTATTTTTTTTAAATATTTTGAATTAATTTTATTTGACTTGCTCTTGAAGACTCAGACCCCTTAATTGTTTCTTTTTTCTTAACTACCAATAATGAGATAGAAAATGAGCCAAAACACAACCAGCAAACTGAAATAAAGAAAGATGAAGATCTCAGGAATGCTAATCTGCTCAGGTTCACAAAACATTTGACCAGTGCTCTTAGAAAAGAGAAAATCAACAATTTCAGAAATGTCTGCTATTGCACAGTAAGAGCAGCAACAAGCCACGGATTTAAAGAACGGGCAAAGGATCTCTCTCTCAGTATTTCAGAAAAGGAGTGGAAAGTAGCAATGCACAGAATTTACTCAAACTCCATATGCACAAAGCATAGAATTATTCAACTTATAAAATTTTATTCTCACATCGGTCTCGTTTAAAATTGTCCAAAATGTTTCCAGGGCAAGATCCAACCTGTGAATGTTGCAATCGAGCTCCAGCCTCACTGGGCCACACGTTTTGGGCCTGCACCAAATTAACATCATTCTGGACCAAAATCTTTAAGTGCCGTTGGTGTCCCAATCCCTCCTAATCCACTAACAGCTGTGTTTGGTGGGCTCACAGAGGGGCTTGAAGTGGAGATGGACAAACAAACTGTGATTGCCTTTACTACACTATTGACATGCAGACTTATTTTGCTAAACTGGAAGAATCCTAACTCTCCTCTTTTAAGTCAGTGGGTAACTGATGTTTTATATTATTTGAAGTTGGAAAAAAATCAAATTCTGCGCAGAACTTTTTCAAAACCTGGAAGGATCTAATCAGTAACATTTTAAAATAAGCATTTAAATTGAGGAAGCCGGTTCTCTCCCCTTTTTTACTCCACTTATCTTTATTTATTTATTATTTTATCTATTCATTTGTCTTTACTAGCATAAAGTCTTACTCTGCTGGCCTAGCTCTCTTTCTCAGGGTTGGGGGTTGATTTGTTTCAAACCTTTTCCTTTTTTTTATTTTTGTAAAACTTGAGTTACGTGTATGGAGTGTTATTTGATTATAAAAATTCAATAAAATAAAATTGAAAAAAAGAACAGGTTTAATTAGCGACGGGACTCGGCACCTAATTAAGCAGCTGGTTGGAATGAAATTGGTTGGAGTTTGAGGCCCTGACTTAGTTGGTCTTCAGTTGGCTCACTCACTTAAGGAAAGAAACGAAGCTATTCAGAGGAATGATGAAGAAATTCAGGAGAGCAAATCTTAAAAAAAAGTCAATTAGAATGAATTCAAAAGAAGTTAATAAGCAGCCAAAAACGGGTCACTAATTAAGAAAAGGGTTAGAATGAAAACCTGCAGCACTGCGGCCCTCCAGGACTGGAGTTTAACACCCGTGCTTTAGAGTGTGCGGTCAGGGGAGGGCCTCTCCGGTGTCCATATGACCTGGAAGTACTTTGAAGAGGACACGCTGTGGCACCGGAAGCATTCCTGGGTCCAGCTGAAAAGAAGCCCGCTGCCTCATGTTGGTCAGGGAGTCTGGACGCAGCAGGCAACACTCTTGGGAGAAGGAAGGAAGAAGAAATGGACTGTATAGAGCAGAGGTTCTCAAACTTATTTTGTCTACCGCCCACTTTGAGAATCAATTATTTTCTAGAGCCCCCCCCCCCCAAAAAAATTTTTAACTTTACAACATCTTAAAAATCACAAACGCAATCATTACTTTAATTATAGCGTGCCATATGTGTCTTATCCTGTTTTTGAGTTCAAACTTACACTTTAAAATGAGTCTTTCTAACTAACGGGAGCAATAAAAACACAACTTTATAATATTTAAAAGACTTTTATTCAAATTAAAACAAACATTTCAATAAAAATTTTAAAACGTTTCTAATGTGAAGGATGAATCTGATGATTTTTAACAAGTGTGTAACAAGTGTCACCGTAAATATCCTCTTTTTACTTAAAATGGTTCAAATTTATTCAAATTAAAACAAATATATTCAACTTTTCTAATGTGAAGGATGAATCTGATGATTTTTAACAAGCGTGTAAATATCAGGTTCAAATTTACTCAAAAACAGCCGTAAGTCACCGCGTTCAGTAACATGCAAACGATTCCTCTTTTTACTTAGCAGTGTTGCCACAGCACTAAATCCACGCTCATACAAGTATGACGATGGGAATGCTACCAAAAATCGTTGAACAATCGACCACAATCCAGGGTACAATTGTGGGACTGGCTTTTGTAGCCAAAATTCATTTCTGAATTTGATTTTTATTTCCTCGTTCGTTGTCAGTTCTATAAGTTCTTCCTCAACCTGGGATGACCCTGCTGTGTTGACATTTGAAAAAGGATCCAACACCCAGTCCGGTATTTCCAATTTTAAAATGTTCTTTGAAATCACTGTGGAGGTTCTCCAAATGTTGGCAGTAAACAGGAAAGTCGTCATTGATGAAGGGTACTGCTGATAAATTAGGGAAATTGTGAAACTCACGTCTGTCGATGTTTTTCTTGTGTAACAGCAGTTTGGCTACGAAAGCAGCAACGGTATTTTTTGTTTTAATCAAGTTCAAGTCATCACCTTGAAGTTGGAGATTGATATCATTAAACAATTTATACAGGTCTGTCAAGTACACAATATCATTCTTTAATGTGATGAGGTTGTTGCACAATTCTGTGTCTTTGTTTTCCAAGAACTCTATCACAGAGTCAAACAGATTATAAAATCGAGTCAGACAAGTACTTCTTGATAGCCAACGCACTTCTGTGTAAAACACCAATCGGTTGAAATCTTCATCATTAACAACACAAAGCTGATTAAATAATCTGTCCTTTAAAGAGCTGTTTCGGATTTCATTGACTGCTTTGATGACATGTCACAGTGATTGAAACAGCCGTTCACTCAAATTTCTCGCAACCAAATGTTGTTGATGAATGAAGCAATGAACAGCGAGCACATCTGGAATTTTATTTTTTAAGTATGAAGCCTTTGTGACGCCCTGTCATAGCCAGAGCACCACCCGTAGCAGCTGATATAATATTCTTCAAGGGAAATTTCTTTCTCATCACAAAACTTTTCCAGTGTATTAAATATGGTTTCTCCGGTTGTATCTGCGTCTAAATTTCTAGAAAATGATAGTTCTTGACATATTTTCTCATCTTTAATAAACCTCACGTATGACAACAATAGTGCTTCATTAGTTGGTAAAGTGGATTCATCCAACTGAATTGAGAATTGACTAGTCTTCAGATGATTGCACAATGAGTCTTCGATATTTTCAGCCATTTCATCAATTCGTCTTTGCACAGAACTATTGCTCAAAGGAATTTTTCGAATAATATCTGCCGCTGGTTTATGGAGCACAGTAGTTATTACTTCTTTTATTGCCGGTAAAATGAACTCTTCTCCAATAGTGTGTGGTTTGCTTGTTTGAGTAATTAACAAAGAGATATTGTACGAGGCTTGAAGTCCGTCATCGTCTTCTTTGAGAAGTTAAAACTAGTATCGATGATCCGGCCGCTTGATACAGGATTGCACAAATCGCATTGTTTAATAAAATCTTGTTAAAACTTGATTGCTCAAGGGCTACCTACGAAAGCCATGATAAACTATTTATATTTATACAATCAAACAGGACAGGAATAAGAACGAAATAATCGATGTAGTATAGTTAGGTAGGTTTTGATTTTAGTTTAAATTTTAAAATATTAGAAAAAAAACACAAGTCAGCCAACGCCCCTCTAAAACACTTCAATACCCCCCAATTTTCTCTGGGCCCTTTAATGCCCCCCTGTAGGCCTCCAGCGCCCACAAGGGGGCATTATCGCCCACTTTGAGAAAGACTGGTATAGAGTATTTGGGACTTTTTGCATGGCTGTTTTTGTTGAGTTGAAGAAGCCCGATCTTGGACAAGGTTTGGTGAGGCTAACAGGGGGCGCTTACCTTGTGGTCTAAATGTGGATCCAAATGCCCCAGTGCAGTGACGGGGACACTATGCTGTAAACATGGCGCCGTTTTTCGGATGAGATGTAACACCAGTCATAAAAGACCCCTGAGCATCCTTAATAATGATTAGGGTGTAGCCCAATGTCCAGGCTAAAGTGACCATCACAGCCTGGTAATTCTGGCCCCCTAATCATCCCCTGCATCTAATTGGCTATCTCTCTCTCTCATCACTTCACCACCTAATAGCTAATGTGTCGTGAACATACTGGCATAAAAATGGCTGCCGTCACATCATCCAGGTGGATGGTACACATTAATGGTGGTTGAAGTGGCTCCCCACTCCCTAACAGTGCTTTGAGTAGTGAGAAAAGTGCTAAATAAATGTAAAGAATTATTATTATTATCAGGCTAATAACGCACAATGACAAGAAGAAAGAATGTTTTTAGAAATGTTTGCAAATTTATTAAAAATCAAAAACTGAAAGCTCTCATTCGTAAAAGTATTCAGACCACTAATTTAGTCATTTAGAAGCCGTTCGTCATGTAGGGGGCGCAGCAATGCGTTATCATCCCTTTGGCAGCATCACACCTTTGAGTGTTCTCTATAAGCTTGGCACGCCTGGAGTTGGGCAGTTTCGTCCATTCCTTGTGACAGATTCTCTCAAGCTCCGTTGGAGAGCGTCTGTATGAAGCGCTGTCTTCACGTCACTCCACAGATGTTCTATGGGGTTTAAGTCTGGGCCACTCGGGGACAAGTCACAGAAGCCACTCCAGTGTTGTCTTGACTGTATGCTATATTCGTGTAAGTATTCCGGCCCTCTGCTGTGGTACTCCATGTTGTACTCAGGTGTATCCTGTTTGCTTTAATTCTCCTTAAGATGTGTGAAGAACTTGACTGGAGTCCACCTGTGGCCAACAGAATTGACTGGACATCATTAAGATAGGCACACACCTGCCTATATAAGCTCCGACAATTCACATTGTATTTTAGGACAAAAACCAAGCTGTGAAGTCCAATGAACACCCTGTAGGCTTCCATGATCAAACCGTGGTGAGGGTGATCAGGGAAAGGAGGTTGGAACCATTTGTTCAGCTTTGAGTGTTCCCAGGAACACAGCGGCCTCAATAATTGTGACACGACTTGGCCTGCATCGGCTGTCCAGCCAAATTGAGTAACCAGGCAGGGAGTGCCTTGGTCAGGGAGGTGATGAAGAAACCAACGGTCAGTCAGCAGTCTTCTACTGAGGTGAGAGAACCTGTTGGAAGGACGATCATCTCAGCAGGCCTCCATCATTCAGGTGTTTATGGTATGTGGAGGATTGCCGGCTTTCCATGCCGGTCCGCACCCCCAGGCCGCCAGGAGGAGCTCTCCCGACAGCAGGATCATGCCCCGAGGTCCAGCAGGGCATTATGGACCTTGTAGTATTTTTACACAACCCTGCTGGATACCTTGGGGGCCACCAGGAGTCGCTGTGGGGGGGCTTATGGGCTCTTTTATGCCCTATGACCCGGGAGTACGTCATGGTCACGTGACAGGAACGAACAACGTGCTCCCGGGTTAAAGAAAAGGACTGATTGCCCTGACCCGGAAGGAGTAAGGGAATATGGACTGTCGGGACAGGAATACCTCCGGGTCAGGGGCTATAAAAGGATGGTGCCTCAGTCCAGACACTGAGCTGATCTGAAAGGTAGAGGAGCAAGTGTCTGGGCGAGGAGGAATGTTTATTATAGTATCGAGTATTGGATGAGTAGTGTGGAAGGTGCTTGGTGCACTGTGAGTCACATTAAAAAGTATTGGACTTTTACCCATTGTTTGGAGTCATCCCTGAGGGTTCAAGGGCGCTATATAGCGCCTTCTTCACAGGTAGAATGGCTGGACGGAAGCCACTTTTGAGTAAAAGGCATATGACGACCCTTTTGGAGTTTACCAAGCAACATTTAAAGGACTCTAAAAGCATAATCAGATTCTCTAGTCTGGTGAGACAAAAGTTGAAGTCTTTGGATGAAGCATGGTGATGGCAGCATTGGGGAGCTTCTCGTTGCCAGGTACAAGGACCAGAATCAAGGGAAGAATAAATGCAGTCAAAAACAGAGAGGACCTTAATGAAAACCTGCTCCAGAGTGCAAGCAACCTCAGCTTCATCTTTTAGCACAACAATAACCCAAACCATACAGTCAAGACAACTCTGAGGTGGCTTTGGGACAAGCCTGTCACTGTCCTTGAGCAGCACAAAGTCAAAACCTAAACCCCTTCTCATCCAGTCTAGTGGGGCCTGAGACAACCTGCTAGGATGAATGGGATGAGCTGGCCAAATCCATGTGTGTAAAGCTTATAGAGTCTTACCTAAGAAGACTCAAAAGCTCTAATTACCGCCAAAGGGGCTTCTATAAAGTGCGGGGTGAAGGGCCTGAATATTAGAATGAATGAAAGATTTCAGTTTTGATAGTTAGGTGCAAACCTTTCTGAAAGCATGTTTTTACTTTGTCATTATGGGCTACTGAGTGTAGATTGATGGTCAAAAATGGTAAGTGTATCCATTTAAATTAAATCTACAACACAATTAAGTGTGCAGAAAGTGAAGGGGTCTGAATCCGCCATATGCATCATGCACTACTTAGCTATAATTCATAAACCATACTTTTTATGAACTTGGGGTATGAATCTGATGACACCTCTGGATAATAGTAAAAGTGACTAAAGGAGATCGGTCTTTCCTATCGAGGTATGGTGCAAAGCGTGGGTGGGACACACACATATAGTACCATGTTGGCGTCCCTACTTCTCCAAGTCAAGCAGAAAATTGGGTAATCTAGCCTAAACACATACAGGTGCTGGTCATAAAATTAGAATATCATGACAAAGTTGATTTATTTCAGTAATTCCATTCAAAAAGTGAAACTTGTATATTAGATTCATTCATTACACACAGACTGATGTATTTCAGATGTTTATTTCTTTTAATTTTGATGATTATAACTGACAACTAATGAAAGTCCCAAATTCAGTATCTCAGAAAATTAGAATATCAATTAAGACCAAAGCAAAAAAAATATTTTTAGAAATGTTGGCCAACTGAAAGGTATGAACATGAAAAGTATGAGCATGTACAGCACTCAATATTTAGTTGGGGCTCCTTTGGCCTGGATTACTGCAGCAATGCGGCGTGGCATGGAGTCGATCAGTCTGTGGCACTGCTCAGGTGTTATGAGAGCCCATGTTGCTCTGATAGTGGCCTTCAGCTCTTCTGAATTGTTGGGTCTGGCGTATTGCATCTTCCTCTTCACAATACCCCATAGATTTTCTATGGGGTTAAGGTCAGGCGAGTTTGCTGGCCAATCAAGAACAGGGATACCATGGTCCTTAAACCAGGTACTGGTAGCTTTGGCACTTTGTGCAGGTGCCAGGTCCTGTTGGAAAATGAAATCTGCATCTCCATAAAGTTCGTCAGCAGCAGGAAGCATGAAGTGCTCTAAAACTTCCTGGTAGACGGCTGCGTTGACCTTGGACCTCAGAAAACACAATGGACCAACACCAGCAGATGACATGGCACCCCAAACCATCACTGACTGTGGAAACTTTACACTGGACCTCAAGCAACGTGGATTCTGTGCCTCTCCTCTCTTCCTCCAGACTCTGGGACCTTGATTTCCAAAGGAAATGCAAAATTTACTTTCATCAGAGAACATAACTTTGGACCACTCAGCAGCAGTCCAGTCCTTTTTGTCTTTAGCTCAGGCGAGACGCTTCTGTCTCTTGTTCAAGAGTGGCTTGACACAAGTAATGCGACAGCTGAAAACCCATGTCTTGCATACGTCTGTGTGTGGTGGTTCTTGAAGCACTGACTCCAGCTGCAGTCCACTCTTTGTGAATCTCCCCCACAGTTTTGAATGGGTTTTGTTTCACAATCCTCTCCAGGGTGCGGTTATCCCTATTGCTTGTACACTTTTTCTACCACATCTTGTCCTTCCCTTCGCCTCTCTATTAATGTGCTTGGACACAGAGCTCTGTGAACAGCCAGCCTCTTTAGCAATGACCTTTTGTGTCTTGCCCTCCTTGTGCAAGGTGTCAATGGTGGTCTTTTGGACAACTGTCAAGTCAGCAGTCTTCCCCATGATTGTGTAGCCTACAGAACTCGACTGAGAGACCATTTAAAGGCTTTTGCAGGTGTTTTGAGTCAATTAGCTGATTAGAGTGTGGCACCAGGTGTCTTCAATATTGAACCTTTTCACAATATTCTAATTTTCCGAGATACTGAATTTGGGACTTTCATTAGTTGTCAGTTATAATCATCAAAATGACAAGAAATAAACATTTAAAATACATCAGTCTGTGTGTAATGAATGAATCTAATATACAAGTTGCACTTTTTGAATGGAATTACTGAAATAAATCAACTTATTCTAATTTTATGACCGGCACCTGTACAGAGGAAACACTGTTTGACAATTCTCTGATGCACTCTGGGATGGTTTGGTTTGGTTGTAAGGTATTGTTATATAACAGGTAGGGTCTTATCCTAGCTCAAGCAGGATTACTTATTATATAATCTTTTTGTTGGTGAGTCTAAGGGAGTGGAGACCCCTGATGCTGCAACTCAGGGACTGCCCTGATTGCCATTTGAGATCCAGAAATCCAAGAAATGGCTGTTTCAGCAATAGCAATGTTGTATGTCCTTGTTTCAGATTTTTGTAAGGTTTATATGGAGCCTTGTAGGTGTCAAGAAAAAAAAAATCCGTTCAAAAGAAATTATTAACTCATTTGAACGAATTACGTAACTCGTTTAAACGAATTACATAACTTGTTCAAATGAGTTATTAAGTTGTTTAAACAAATTACATACAGTAACTCATTTAAGCAAATTACGTAACTTATTTGAACGAAATTATGTAACTTGTTCAAATGAATTCATAACTCGTTTAAATAAATTGCATAATGGGTTCGAATGAATTATGTAACTTGTTCAAATGAATTATAAACTCGTTCGAACAAATTATCGTACTCCAATACTAGTGGTGCAGTGAAGGTGATCGATCACATCCTCATTGGCAGATACTGGAGGCTCCTACAGAAGTGCCCAGTTAATAAAGTCTGACCATAGACTTGTTGTTGCTGCTCTGTAGAACCAATTTGCCACCTACTAAGAGAATGAGGCTGAGCCTGGCCAGACTCCAAGATCAGGCTGTTTCTAATGAATTTGCACCGAGTTTGTGTGAGGAACTTGGAGACTTGGGTGTGACTGCTGACCCTAATGTGATATAGGAGACCTTCCGTGATAAGACACTGGGGGTTGTATTGGTGTTACCAGTGTTACCAGAAAGAGGTGTTTCATCTCGGCAGGCACCCTGGATATCATCGAGAGGAGTTCCAGCACATAGTTTGGTGGTCCATTCCTGGAGCTGAGAAGGACAACTGCGAGGGCTCTGAGGGCAGATATGGAGGCATTTACTGTATTAGAGGAAACTCTAATAGGCAAGTGACTCACCATCTACGGTCTAGTGGCTCACGTCCTGCTTACAGAGGAATCCAAGCATTACGCACATCTGAATCTGTTCCATAGAGAATCGTAGTCAGGGCAGCTGATGGAACGGTCCTTACGGGTGACACTGCAATTGTGACCTGTTGGGCTGGCTATTTGAGCAGGTGTTTGAACCTGATCATCCGGCTAGGACATTGGATATTTCGTTGTCCACAGTTCTTGAGGCTAATCCTCCAGTTAACTGTGAACCATCCAGTCTCACTGAGATTGCACAGGTGGTGAACCAGCTGAGGGTAGGGAAGGCTGCAGGGATCTGTGGTATCCGGAGTGAACTTCTCCAGGCTGGTGGTAAGGCTGTCCTCCTGGCATTGCAAGTAATCTTTGCTTCCATTTGGGAGATGGACATCATCACAAATGACTTGAAAACGGGACTTGTTGTCCTAATCTGGAAAGGGAAAGGTGATTGCATTGATTGTGGCAACTACAGGGGGATAACACTGCTATCGGTGCCGGGTAAGGTCCTTGCTAGGATCATCCTCAATAGGATCCGTGATCACTTGCTCACCTACCAGTGACCAGAGCAGTCTGGTTTTATGCCTATGAAGTCAACCATCGACCACATCCTGACACTGATTGTTCTCTCATAGAGCACAAACACAAATATCAGCAGAGTTTCTTTACAGCTATTGTCAATTCAGCGCTCGACTCAGTTGATTGAGTTGCCCCGTGGGACATCCTGAGACTTCGCGGAATTAGAGTACTGCTACGTCACATTCATTTTGGGACCCAGTTTACAGTGAAATCTCTGTATAATATTGAATTTTTGTTTTGATATACAATAATATGTTACACCAGTAACGGCAGTAAATACACTTGACTTGAGCATTCCTAATTATCATCTTCTTTCTCTGTACGTTTATCATTTGTTTGCTCAGAGGTTGATGCGCTTGCTGCTTCCTGAGCAGCTCTTCTGTTCTCCACCCTAGCAGCCTGCTTCTTCTCATCTTTCGTCAATTAACTCAGTGTTTGTGTTGCAATTGCTTAGTACATTTTCTTTAATTTTTCACTTAAGCTGGCACTGAAGTCTTCAAACTGCCTCGTGAATAAATTAAAATATGAAGAGGTAGGGGAAGTGACAGCAAAGGTGGTAGGCATAAGAATGGCACCCGTACACATGCACCGCACCGCCGCCCTACTGGCTGCTGCCGAGAGTTGATTCTACAAAAAAAAAATAAATAAAAATAAAAAGAGGAATAACCAGGGAGGTCAACCATCACCCCGAAAGCAGATAGTAGAGGTCACGTAATATATATGTACCAAATTTCAGGTCAATAGGTCAAACGGTTTGCGAGCTACAGGTGATCTAAAATCCTAGACAGACAAATGGACAGCCACGGTAGCGTATTATATATAAAGATTTTTAAATACTATGAATGTAATGCAATTAGTAGTGAGTAAATTCACAGTCATGTTTTTTTGCAGTGCATTAGAAATTAAATTCATCATAGTGTGGTATTTGGCTGGCTTGTCATCCCGGCCAATACCCCCAGGCTGCCAGATGGAGCCCTCACTGCAGTATGGAGGTGCCCCGAAGACCAGCAGGGAGTCATGGACTTTGTAGTTTTTATCCTCAGCCCTGCTGGGTACCACAGGGGCCGCAAGAGGGAGCTGCAGGGAGGACTGAAGACTTATTTGTGCCCTTTAACCCAGAAGTTCGTCAAAGGAAGAGCGGCGGGCTTCCTGGGTGAAGAAAAGAACATTTTACCTGACCCGGAAGTGATACAGGATCACATGGACTGGGGATTGGGAACACTTCCGGGTCAGGATATATAAAAGGACTGTGGGAGCTCTCAGACGGCGAGCTGAGCTGAGTGGAAGGGTGGCAATGCGTCTGGGAGTGGAGGATTGATTTATTGTTATTGTATGAGTATAGTGGAGGATGGGGTGCTTTGTGCACTGTGGCATTTAAATAAAGTCAAATCTTGGACTTTTACCTGGTGTCTGGAGTCGTGGACAGGGGTTCAAGGAAGCGAGAGCACCCCTTATCTGTCACAATAGACATCTTTTATTACGACAAGCTTGAAAGGATCAGCCAAATGCACTCTATTGGTTCACAATAACTGACTGACTAGAATAACAAAGCAATGGCCCTAAATAGAGTAGTTTCATTTACATACAACAGTTTAATGACCCTGCGTTCTGACCCCCAAAGATCACGTGGAAAGACAATTTCCCCTTCGGGATTAATAATGTATCTATCTATCTATCTATCATATCTTTCATCTATCTATCTATCTATCTATCTATCTATCTATCTATCTATCATATAGTGCCTTTCATCTATCTATCTATCTATCTATCTATCTATCTATCTATCTATCTATCTATCTATCTATCTATCATATAGTGCCTTTCACATCTTTCTAGCTATCTATCTATCATATAGTGCCTTTCACATCTATCTATCTATCTATCTATCTATCTATCTATCTATCATCTATCTATCTATCTATCTATCTATCTATATATAATAAAATGCTAAGGTCTGTGTGTGTGTGTGCGGCTGGTTCCTTGGAGCAATCCGATTGGTCAGTTTGGTGCAGGAGGAATGCTGAAAGTCACCTCCAAAGGCAGAAAGCATAAAAATGAACCTGAGGGTGGTCAGTAAGAGCGGCTCAATCACATGGGATTCCAAGGAAAAGCTCTGAAAGTACACGTAGGGCAAGAGATATCATATATTTCTAAAGTTATTCTATGGTAAAGTGGTTAGTATTCTTATAAGACATTTGTTTTAATATCATCTAAAGGTCTTAAAATAGTTAAACAGTGTGGAAGTTTAACTCGACCACAGACAAACACAGAACATCCATGTCCAAAAGCACAACACACTTCTTTATTTTGCCTTACTTTAGCACACATGGCTGGAGTGGTGGCTCTGAGGTAGGGATCTGCACTGGTAATCGGGAGGTTGCCAGTTTGATTCCCGTAAACGCCAGAAGTAACTCTACTATGTTGGGCCCTTGAGTAAGGCCCTTAACCTGCAATTGCTCCATCCTGGGTATGACGTTAATCTGCATCCAGCCCTGCATGTCGGCCCTCCAACCTGCAGGGAAAACCTGGGGGTTGGTGGCAGAATTGATACTTGAGCTACCATAAAAGACCTCACACTGGTTCTATTGCATCTGAACTAGTGTGGTACTGTGGTGTCACCCATTGCATGGCTGCACTTGGGTCCTAATCTGGGATCCTGAGTTGGTTTGTCATGTGGTGGGAACGACAATGCGCTGCATCAGTGCCTGCTCCTAATCTCTATCTCTCTTAAGTACATAATGCATCAACCAGTCACAATTAAATTCAGTCCTTTCTTTTATCTTTCTTTCTTTCTCCTTTTCTTCTACCATCTCCACTCCTCTCCTCGCCAGCTCTGCCCTCCACCTCCCGACTCTGGCTCCCCGAATGGAGTGAGGTGGCCTCTTTTGTACCGCACCCAGAAGTGCTCCAGGTGCTCCTTGATCATCTTCTGGTAGCACTTCTGGGTGTGGAGGAAGTGCTGCAGTCTAAGGCTCCGGAGCTTTCCAGGCGCCCCCTGTCAGTGGCCATGGGCTCCTGCAGGGTTGAGCTTCCAAGATCCAATGCCATCCAGGGGGGCTGCCCTCTCATATTCCAGGTGGAGGTACTACTGTTGCCATGTCCTCTCCCTTGGTCCTCTCATGAAAAGGGCATCCTGACCGGACAAGGCCCCCGGCCGTCTACCGCAACAGATTAAAAGTCCTTGACATGTGCACATTTACCTCTGAAGAGCAGCTCCCTGTATAAAAATTATTCAAAATAAAGAGCATTTCATTTTATTAATCTCATTGTTCGCTTAGCAACTGTTCAGGACACAATACTTCCAGTGGAACAGGAAAGACACACCCAGAGCACAGATAACTTCACACAGGAATCTTAAAGATAACAATCAGTCTATCAAACCTGCTCAATCCAGTTAAGGCTCAAGAGGAGCTGAAGAGAACCCGGCAGCAGCCATATTCTGCTGTGAAGTTGTTTTTAGTAAGAATAGTTGTCACCATCCTGTATGATCAAGTGTGAAAATGTATTTGAATACTACAGCATGGGCAAGGTTCCTATGTATTTACATTTGCTTTAATAACTCATTTATTTACAGAAATCTGGTTTCTAAAATGCCACGTAAACCCTTTTTACCAGGTTGAGATGCCGGTTTACTCGTCTCTGAGAAACCAGGATACCACATGTAGGATTCTCCAAGAGTAACCCGGTTATTGTCACCCTAAACCAGCTTACAATTCAGGATTTTGGACTCTGAGGATGCCCATTGCACTCTGTTTGCCTGCTGGGTATTCGTTTCCCACACGCTTTTAGCAGCAATAGGTAGATACAAATGCTTGGGCGATCACAATACTCCTTCTCTTGCTTGAAATAATCTGTCACAGTATTTTACAAATTGCTGAATTTATGCTGAACATACAGTGCTAAAATAATCTCAAGAGCGGTAGGGTAACATACTAAAAATGACTTGCTGTGACCTGTAGGGTCAAACCCAACACACAACTACACAGACTCAAGTCTGTGAAGTTTAACTCTTTGATGAATGAATATTTTTTCCAAAAAAACATAGTTTCTGACAAGCAATGGTTTCACACAGAAATCAACATAAAACGTTTGTTGCTGCATGTTGTGGCTGCCAGTTTGCCAAGAATATGTGCCAGGCTGTCTTTGCGTGACTGGGACAGGGTCTCAGGGCACTGCAATCTGGTTTCTATCTCTCATCATTGTTAAGTGGCAGTCCTCCCTGGCGAACATTGTCAGTGCAGCGATTAACTGGGGACCAATCAGTTGAAGCTGAAATCTCACATTCATTTTCAATCACTTCTATCAAAATCTGAGTCCGCCAAGTCATAGTCCAGTTCAGAGATAATAGGCAAAACGTCACTCACGGAGTGTTTTGTTATAAGCTTTGATCTCTCGCCAGATGTCAGCGCCATTTTTGCCATTGTTTGTGCCTTGCTACTCATGGCAGTGCAGGAAATCTTGGTCAAACCAATGAATCTAACTTTGCTTCCAGCAACAAGAGTCCAACTAAAACATAATGGTTGGTTTTGTCAGTTTACAGTCGATTACCATCATCAACTTCTCCTTTTGACAGAAGTCGACATCAGCCCTGAAAGAGTTAATACAATTAGAATACCTTCAACAGGTTTCATCTCTCATAATTACAGAAGAATGCAATTCTCTTCTCCTTCTCTCCTCAGCTCTGTCCAGGCGAGCTTTGTCCCTACTCCACACACAACATCATCTCACATGGGTGAGGCAACGCAAGACTTGAAAGGACTAGGACATGGTTCACTGGAAGCACTTCCAGGTCAATCAGAAGTCCCAAAAAGTAGGGAGTGCCAATCCCTGTGGCACCCCCTGGTGGCACCCATGGGACCCAACAGGACAGGACTACAGTTCCCAGCATACCCATCCAGATGGTCACCAAAACCCCAAAGATGTTGCCTTGTAATGTATTGGGTCTTGATCCATTGTCTCCTCCGGACTCTCCATTACATTGGCCTCCTGGCCAGTGTTCAACAAGGACAACAGCCCATACATGTCGTCCACTCGTACTTTTTAAAAATAAATTGTAACCTAATGGAACTGGGTTAAAAAAAAATAAAAACACCTGCATTATCCCATATAATAATAATAATCTAACCATTTGTTAAAACAGTAAGGTCAGATGATGCAGTGGCCAGTTTTCACACCCAAATCGTTGGTGGCTGAGGTTCCAGATGTTAAAAAGAGTGCATGGGATTTAATTCAGAACACCTGAAGGACTAAATGTACGCATGAAACACAAGAAAATGATCAGGTTCCTGGTCAGTTTCATGAACGTCCATTAATGGGATTAGGATTTAATACCAAATGCTAGCCAGTCAAATGTGCAGCTTTTCATACAAAAGAAGAAATGTGGATACAGCAGTTTCATAAGTAATTACACTCACCGGCCCCTTTATTAGGTACACCTTGCCAGTATCAAGTTGGATATTCTTTTATCATCAGAACTGCTGTAATTCCTCGTGACATAGAATCAACAAGGTGATTGAGACATTCCTCAGGGATTCTGGTCCTTATTGACATGATAGCATCACGCAGTTGCTGATTGTTTCCATGAATCTCCTGTTCCATCACAACCCAAAGGTGCTCTGTTGGATTGAGATCTGATTGTGACTGTGACTGTGGAGGCTGTTTGAGTCCAGTGAACACATTGCCATATTCAAGAAACCAGTTGGAGATGATCTGAGTTTTGTGACATGGCGTGTTATCTTGCTGGAAGTAGCCATCAGAAGATGTGTACACTGTAGTCATAAAGGGATAGACATGGCCAGCAACAATACTCACGTAGACTGTGACATTTAAACAATGATCAGTTGATACTAAGAGGCCCAAAGTGTGCCAAGAAAATATCCCCACACAGGTCATCACCACCACCAGCCTGAACCTTTGATGCAAGGCAGGATGGATTAATGCTTTCATGTTGGTGACTCCAAACTCTGACCATATCAACTGAATGTCACAGCTGAAATTGAGACTCATCAGACCAGGCAATGTTTCTTCAGTCTCCTATTGTCTAATTTTGGTGAGCCCGCACGAACTGTAGCCTCAGTTGCCTGTTCATAGCTGACAGGAATGGCATCCGGTATGGTCTCCTGCTGCTGTAGCCCTTCTGCTTCAAGGTGTGATGTGTTCAGAGATGCTCTTCTGCATACCTCAGTTGTAACGAGCGGTTATTTGAGTTACTGTTGCCTTTCTATCACTTCAGACCAGTCTGGCCATTCTCCTCTGATCTCTGGCATCAACATGATGATTGGATATTTTCCCTTTTTTAAACCATTCTCTGTAAGCCCTAGAGATGGCTGTGCATGAAAATCCCAGCAGATCAGCAGTTTATGAAATACTCAGAACAGCCCATCTGGCACCAACAGCCATGCCACGTTCAGAATCACTTCAATGACCTTTCTTGTCCATTCTGATGCTCGGTTTGAAGTTCAGCAGGTCATCCTGACAATGACTTTTAACTCCTGCTGCCATGTGATTGGCTGATCAGAGATTTGTGTTAACAAACAATTGAACAGGTGTACCTAATAAAGTGGCCAGTGAGTTTATATAACATATTTAGTTAGTTTTGTTGTAAGTGATGTGTAATGTAACCAGGTTCCTTTTAAAAAAATGAAATTCCCCACACTGCTTGGGGGATGCAGGGTCCATGCTTGCTTTTAGATTCACGACGGTGGTTAACAAAGTTGTTTTTAGCACATTTCTATGACGTCAAAACCTTCTGCCAAAGGAGAACTCCACAAAGAGTCTTGCATATTTAAAGAGGGGTTTTTAAGAAACCAGGTGTCTGTCGTAACTGTGTTAAAAATCTTATCCCATTTCTGTATGTGTATGTATATGTTATGGCCAAAACCTGAAAGTGTCCGGCCAAATCGGAAAATGGCCAATGTTGCTGTAAAGCAGTGGTGGCGAACCTATGGCACGCGTGCCAAAGGGAGCACTCAGAGCCCTCTCAGTGGGCACGCGCGCCGTCGCCAGAGCACAGAGTTCGTTACTATAAAGCCAGAGGAATGCGGGGCCAGGCTGCTCCCTTCACCGCTCCCCCTCTTCACGCGCGCCGGAGGACTTTTCTCACACAACCCGCCCCTCTGCCCAGCAGCCCAATGGGAGCGCGTCCTTCCTCTCCTGTCTGGGGTAAGGCGGGCGGCACACATGCTGCTTGAGGGTGCGGCACGGACTGCAACCTTTTGAGTCTGTGATTCCCGTGGTGGGGTTGGAGGGGATGTGGTATAGCGGGTCCATAGCTCAAAATTGAAAAGGCCAGTTTTAACAGATAATTGCCGCACTCACGGCTTAAAGGGGGTTATGGTAGAGTGGCCGGAGCGGTTTCCGGGAGCTTTGTGATGCAGACACTCACTTAAGCGCACAGGTGAGGAGTCGTTCGCATCTGTAATTATTGCCGGGAGTTGTTAATCGCCACACCTGATCCACGACCCTGTAATATATAATGGAAGCTTTGGGGGCAGAGCTTAATAGGGAAGACCTGCGTGAAACACATGACAAAGGACAGCACAGTTAGTTATGAAAATGAAATCCTTAAAGTGTGGAATTCTCTGCCAAATAATCTTAAGTCAATGAAGGCACTTGAGATTGCTTTGCTTACTTTGTTTGGAACATCTTATGCTTGTGCGCAGCTGTTTTCAGCTTTGAATTAAATCAAATCTGATACCAGAAACAGACTAACAGATGACCTGAGTGCTGCATGTGTTGCTCTCAAACTTACAAAGTATGAGCCAAGGTTAGACAAATTATCAGCATGCATACAACAGCAAAAAGCACATTAATTGTTCAAAAGCATACCGAATGCAAACTTTTACCTTTCAACAAAAAGTTGTTTGTATCATTGAAAGCTCCGCTATTATGTTTTTCTTTTAAGACAAAAGATGTTAATGTATGAGTTGCTTTTCTAAACTAAAAGCTCAGTAGATAGACAGGCAGACAGATCATCAGTATTGGCAGTTCAGTCCAATTTATCATCCAGCTGCACTCCCAGGTATTTATAGGTCTGCACCCTCTGCACACACTCACCTCTGATGATCACGGGGTCCATGAGGGGCCTGGGCCTCCTAAAATCCACCACCAGCTCCTTGGTTATGCTGGTGTTCAGTTTTAGGTGGTATTCGGGTTAAATTGCCATGTTGGCACTTTGCGATAAATAAGTGGGTTTTGGATTGCAGTTTGGGCACTTGGTTTCTAAATGGTTCGCCATCACTGCTGTAAATTGACCAGCCAATGTCCGATCTTTCCTTGATTTTGGGATTTGGCCAGTCAGTTTGTGAAATAGCATGGGGCGATCGGCCAAAGACAGAACATTTGCAGCGATTTGTTGCGCACTTAGTTGTGCAATTGCATCAAGTGTAGCCTTGGCTGCCGGTCAGTGATTGGGAAGACGCGACGGTTCGTAGTGATTTTTCTTCTGTGCCTACAGATTCCAATGTGAGCAGTTTCTCGTGCAGAATGGAAAACTCCCTTTGCTGGTTTGCTTCTGAATTTTTAAGCATCTTTGCACCTTGAGCGGAAAGTATTATATCAGCACTTTGAATTTTGTCCAGGGATTTCTCGCCACTTCCCGAAATGGCCAGCCAAAGTAGCATATACACTGGTCATTTCTAGTAATTCGTACTTTGGCCACAACTCTCGGCCAAAATGGCCGGGCAATTCGGGAACTGGCCGTAACATATACACCCTCATTGTTATAATATGCATTTCAATAAAAGAGTACAGCCATGTCCAGTACATTCTGATTAACACTCAGTGATTTAATCCAGGAGTATCAAACTTAGATTGTGTTATGAACTTGAGAGTTCCTAAACATGACAATTCCAATAATTGCTCAAAATGCCATCTAGAGGGGGAAATACAATCAAAAACCCAGGTAATAACACAAAGGGTAACATAGTACCTTTATAAATGAAAAAATATAGTATTAAAAGAAAAGGATTTGTTTAACAAGATACTCTTGAAGCAAGGCCTTCAAAACTTGTAACTCAAAGCAAACACAATCCCAATATGAATTGAAAATAGTAATTGAAAAAGCACAACACTCAAAAAGCACAATAATAATCACCACACCACACACACACATTCGGAATGAACCGCAAGGGACTGTGGGTTCTCCTAACCTTTATAGGGCTGAGGGCAGTCCCTTGACAGTGATGGGCAGGTGGTCCCACCTCTTGGGGGGTACCACCCAAAAAACACAGGGAACATAATAGAAGATGCACAGTGTGATAGACTGTGCACGAGGATGGGCAGACAGATCCAGGATCCTTATCTGAACAAGAGGGGGAGAAAATCTGCTTGGACTGCAAGCTCCCCCAATACGGTAGGTGAAAACCTCCTTGGATGAATCTACCCATAAAGCACACTGAGTATTGGTGATCCATAGGGCAGTCTTGTCGGGTTCCATGGGTGCTGCCAGGGGATGTTGCAGGAAGCCATCATCCCTACTCCCGGGTTCAACATAACAGAAGCAGCTCAACCTCAATCAGGCGAGTTGGAGTTGGGTGTGGAGGAGAAGACAAAGAGAGGAAGAATGAGAAAAAGAATTGTGTTTGGTTTATGCCCACTTTCGGTGCCTTTGTGCTAATTACTTTTGTTAATAAACCCTTTATTATACCAGGACCTGAGTCTGTGAGGGTGTGTCTGGGGTTAGGGAAGCTGCAATGTCCCCTAGTGGTCAAAACAGATACATAGAAACTAAATGTCTAACAATATTAGCATAAACAAAAGGAAACATAATGAGCCAAACAAACATAAAATGGCATCTGAACTCCAGTGAGGGGAGGACATCTGACTGTGGATGGCCAACTTTACACCTCTTTATTGTTTGGCTGCCATTTAGAGGAAAAATAAGCAATTAGTAGATTGAAATATTTGGCTGGAATGAAAACTGCAGCCACAGCAGCCCTCCAGAATCTGAGGCTAACGTCACTAAATGAACCGTGCGTACCAAAGCAGCTTTCTTACCAAAACACAAATAACTTGCCAAGGTAAGTAATACACAAATAACTTGTTTAGTAGGAATTGAGTTGTTTTTTTGTTCTATTTAATATTAACAAATAATGAATCATGGTTGGCAAGGGCACTTCTGCGTGCCACCCTAATCAAAAACAATGACTTACAAAATATTTTAAAAATTCTGGTTATGTTAAGCCAAACCAGCAAAGGAAAACAATTATATGGAAAACATAAAATTGTAAAATAAACAGAAATCAATGCCAGCCTGACAGTCAGCCCTCTGCCACCGCCTACCTCAGGTGTCCAAGCCCATAGAGTTGTTGGCAAAGCGCAGACTTTAAACTCTAAAAACAAAATTCCAAAGAACCTATTCCAGGGTCAAGAACTCCCTCTAAAAGTCTTGAATCACCCACCCTCACCATGGGCTGGCTACCTCTAGAGGCCCCCACATCTGTGCATGCCAGGACCCTGTATCACATACTCCTATGCTGCCTGCTCTAAAGCATACGCAGGAAGGCCCCACCTACTCCATGGTTGAGAGGGGCTCTCATGGTCTTCGCCTAGTCTTTGTCAGTGACCATTAATATATATGACTTAACACCCTGGTGGCTGAAGAACGTCTTAAAAATTCAGAATAAAACTCACATTCAGTAAGGACCTGCAACTGGCAGAGAGCTCTGAGTCCGAAATGAATGAAAGCACCTTTTGTTTTTTTCACAGCTGATGTCTTCACTCAACACCCACAACTGTGCTTTTCTTTTCATTTCAAAAATCAACCTGCATTAAAAAGGGTTACCACAATGATAGCCCAGCCTTCCATTTTGCTTATTTATGGCCTATGTAAGCTTAGGAATGTCTTTGTCATATCAGAGTACCATGAGAGTTCACTTGCTGCTCTCTTAGAGATTGAATGAATTATAAAACACACACACATTATATATATATAATAATATAATATATACTGTATACTATAGTATCAAGCACTGTGTTTGTGTCCAGTCCTCTAGAGAAATCTGATTGGTTAGTTTGGCATTGCTGTGATTGGTCAGTTTGGCTTTGGTGACGAGATCAAAAGAGGAAGTGTGGGTGTGAAACACTCAAGGAGGAGTAGCGGTGTGTGCAAGAAGCTCCAAAGTACTTCCAGGCTGACAATAAACCTCACCTTCTTCATCTGACCCGGAAGTGCAGGAGAGTCACATGGACGGAAAAGCTGAAGCACTTCTGGGTCAGACACTATATAAAGGACTGTTGGAGACCCAGCAAGTGGCAGGTGTGGAGGAGAGAAGAATAGTGTTTATTATTGTGACTATTATAGTGTATTGCCTGTTTATTGTGTCAGAGGTGCTTCTGGGCTCTATAACAAGAAGAAAATAATTAAATACTTTCTTGGTGATTTTACCCTGTGTTCAGACTGTCTGTCTGTTGGGTTGAAAGGGGCAATAGCAACCCTTAGCATCTTAAATATAGTTATTGTTGAAGCTCCGTGGCAGAGAGCACATACAGGGCATTATCTCCCCTGGAGTGCTAGATGGCAGCCCCCCTGGGTTGCAGCAGCATTACGGTTTCCCACAAACATCATGGAAATTGGAGTTGTGTAACCCAGTCCTTTAGTGTTCCATGGGTGCCATGAAGGCGTGCTGCAGGGACTGTGGAGCCCTATTTTATCGGGCTTAAGCCTCACCCAGAAGTGCTTCCTGACCACGCTAACGGGCCACCGGAGATACTCCTTTGTGCAGCATTAAAGGAGTCAGCTGCCACTGCTCCAGGAGCCAGAGTCAGAAGGGAGAGGAAGACACTTGCTGGAGGAGGAGTGGAGGCGGAAGAAAAAAGGGAGAGATAGAGAGAAAAGAAGAAAAGAAAACGTACTTTATTGTGAATATTGTGCTTCGTAACTGGGCTGAGAAGGTGAGAAATGAGGGAAGCGTTTCCCACAGCCCAAAATAAAAAAAAAAACGTGTTGTGTTGAACTTGTGTCCTGGACCTGTTTTGTGTCGGGTTTGCGGAGTTGAGCGCCCTCCTGCAGACCACTATATACACACATACATACATACATATATATGGTCTCCCCTCATTTGTCAAACTGATGCGCTTATGTTCTGGTATGTTCTATTCAGCTTGCTGTGTCAAACACTGTGCTGCCCATGAATTCAATTATCTGCAGGAAACAAACAAACACAAAAAAACTGCAAAGGATCTGTTCACTTAGGATGGAACATTTTGAAAGTGCTCAGGTATGAAGGAAGGCGGGTTACAGTATATTGCTTTATCAGGACTTATCACGTTAACCAAGAGGCAGTGCAAGAGAGGCTAGCAGGAACAGGAAGCAGCAATCACAGATAACAGCAACACTGTCAGATGGGAGAGATAAGAGATGCTGCAGTCAAAACTTTTCTTTATTTGTGAAAGAGGTGCAGAGCAATAAGCTGCCATTACGTTGATAAGGACTAACGGGAACTTTAATGAAAGAACAGCATTTAAAAGCATCAACTTAAAGGAAGAGTAGAATGAAAGAAGTATGAAAAGAGGTGCTAAGGAATGACTAGTATTATAATTAAATGGAAAAACCTACAGAGGCACATGTTCTGACCCCCAAAGTTGTGCTGCTGGCCACTCGGTTAAATTAGATTTAACGAATTCTGAGTCAAGGTGCCTTAAACACGTGTGACTTACACGTTAATCAAGTCAATCACTTGTAAACATGGATGGCACAGTGTTTGGCACCACTGCCTCACATCCCCAGAGTCCTTTTACATCTTCTGTGAGGTGCTGAACCAGAAGACCTAATGGACATTCTCTAACAGTGCTTGACATTTCAGGTTTCCAGTTTCTGCTCTTGTGCAAATCCTGGCACATTCATTGCCCTACTGCAACATGAAGAGGACAGATGCCAATGTATATGCAGCTCTCAATCACTCCTGCGTACCCCCGACAGTAAGAGTCTATGCCTTTAGATACAGTATACACAGAGCCCCCCATAATGTTTGGGACCAAGACACATTTTTTTTCTTGATTTACCTGACTGCTCCACAGTTTAAATTACAAATCAGACAATTCAGACATTGTGATTAAGGAACAGATTGTTTAGTTTAAGGGGATCTGCAGACATTTCGGTCACACCATGCAGAAATGACAACACTTTTTCTACATGGTCCCCCAATTTCAGGCAGCCATAATGCTTGGGACACAGAAATGGCGGGTCTATTAAAGCCATCATATTCAGTACTATGTCAAGTGTCCCTCACATGCAATGACTGCTTGAAGTCTGCGTTTCATAGACATCACCAGGTGCTGAGGGGTCTTCTCTGGTGATGCTCTGCCAAGCCTCTAATGCAGCCATCTTCAGTTCCTGCTTGTTTAGGGGTCTTGTCCCTTTACATTTTTTCTTCAACTAATGGAAGGCCTGCTCAGTTGGATTTACAGTAAATCAGGTGACTGGCTTGGCCATTCAAGAATTTTTCCATATTTTAGCTTTGAAAAACTCCTGTGTTGCCTCAGCAGTATGTTTGGACTGTGATCTTGTTGTAGGATGAAGTGTCATCCATTGAGTTTGGAGGCCTTTACTGGAAATTGAGCAAATCAGATGTTTCTATTCACCTCAGAATTCATTGTGTGTCTGACATCAGCAGTTACATCATCAATTCAGAGAAGTGTTCCAGAACACATGCCCAAGCCGCAACACCCCCTTCTGCCAGGTTTAACAGATGAAGTGGTCACCTTTGGATCTCAGGCAGTTTCTTTTCATCTCTACACTTTGCTCTTGCCATCACTCTGATGAGATTCATCTTTGTCTCGTTTGTCCACAGGAACTTTTCTCAGAATTCTGCAGGCTCCTTGAAGTCGTTTTTCTCAAACTCTAATCTGACCGTCCTGTTTTTGTGGCTAACTAGTGGTCTGCATCTTGCAGTGTGGCCTCTGTGTTTCTGTTCCTGAAGTCTTCTGCTGATAGTCGTCTCTGACACACGCACACACAAACATCGGCCCCCTGAGGACTGTTTCTGGTCTGTCACACACGCATTTAGAGCTTTGTCATATTTACCATAATGAGGATTCTCCTGTCATCAGCAGTGGAGGTCTTCCTTGGCCTACCAGTCCCTTTGTGATTACTGAGCCCACCAGTGTGTTCTTTCTTCTTCATGATATTCCAGACAGTTGATTTTGGTTTTACCGATGTATCCAAGTGTTTTATTCTTGTTTTCAGCCTCATAATGGGCTGTTTGACTTTCATTGCCACAGCTCTTGTCCTCATGTTAAACAATGGCAACTATAGACTTCAAAGGGTAGAAACACACTGAGGTATCTTGGGCAATGAAACCCACCTAAGGAATTACAAACATCTGAGTCCCAAATAGTCCCAAACATTATGGTGCCCTGAAATGGGGGGACAATGTAGGAAAAGTGTTGTCATTTCTACACGGTGTAACCGAGATGTAAGCAAATTTTTTGATTTGTAATTTTAAACTGTGGAGCAGATGAGTAAATCAAGAAAAATGGGAAAAATGTTCGGGCCAAACCCAAATTTTTCCAATGTACCTTTTCACTACATTAGAGAAATGTGGGTTTGGCCCGAACATTTGTGCGTGGATCAATCTACTGTATACCAATGCAGAAGCTTCAATTTGTATTAACAACATTAATCCAGACTACTTTAAACTAGAACTTGGTACCAGACAAGGATGCCCCTTGTCACCACTGTTTTTTGCAATTGCCATTGAGCCACTGGCAGTTCACTGTCGAAATGCTATTGAGATAAAGGGGATTATCAGAGAAGGACTGGAACAGAAGGTTACTCTATATGGAGATGATATGGTACTGTATATATCAGACCCAAAAAATACTGTACCTGCAGTCCTAACAACACTAACAGAATTTCAAAAGATTTCTGGTATCAGAATCAATTTCAGTAAAAGTGAATTCTCAAGCACACAATATTAGATTGGACACCTTCCCTTTTATCATCGCAGATCGGTTTAAATACCTCGGGGTTAACATCACAAGTAAATACAAAGCTCTTTATCAACAAAATTTTGCCTTCTGTATGTAAAAAATTAAGCAAGACTTGCATAGATGGTCAACCCTTCATCTCACATTAGCTAGAAGATTTAACGTTGTTAAGATGAATATCCTCCCTAAGCTTCTCTTTATATTTTAAAACATTTCAATATACATCAATAGATCATTTTTTAAGAAATTAGATTAAAAAATAAACTCATTTATTTGGAATTTAAACACACATTCAATGGGCGACCCTACAAAGACCTAAAGAAGATGGTGGCATGGCAGTACCTAACATTCAGTTTTATTACTGGGCGGTGAATATATAAGCTATAAAAACCTGGACATGAACACAAATAGATGAACATATATAGGCTTGGTCTGCAATAGAAATAAAATCCTGCAATACTTTTTTATATTCCTTGGTTTGTACCCCAATAAATGCAAGTTATCGCCAATATACTAACAACCCAATTGTGCTTCACTCATTCAGAATATGGAACCGACGTAGGAAATATTTTACGATAGAGAAGCTTTTATCTGTGGCACCTCTGCACAAGAACCACCTTTATCAACCCCCTCAAACATACGCAGTTTTTAATGTCTGGAAAACATCAGGGATTAAATCACTTAGATATCTGTACCTAGACAACATCTTCACATCCTACAAACAATTACACTCCAAATGTAACTTTCCAGCAACAAGTTTCCTTCACTACCTTCAAATTAGAAACTTTGTTAAACAGAACCTGCCCAATTTTCCTCATCTCCCACCTCCCTCTATGCCAGAAAAAAATATTGATCAGTCTTGAGGACTTTACAGTCCTTCCCTTTCAAAGATCCTAGAGTACAGTGGGAAAAGGATCTCTCACTCAACATCTCCAAAAAGGAGTGGAAGGCAGCCATGCACAGAATTCACTCGAGCTCCATATGCACACAGCATACAATTATTAAACTTAAAATTATATATCGAGCGCATCTGTCTTGTTTAAAATTGTCCAAATTGTTTCCAGGACAAGATCCGACCTGCGAACGTTGCAATCGAGCTCCAGCCCCACTGGGCCACACGTTTTGGGCCTGCACCAAATTAACATCATTCTGGACCAAAATCTTTAAGTGCCTTGGTGTCCCAATCCCTCCTAATCCACTAACAGCTGTGTGTGGTGGGCTCACAGAGGGGCTTAAACTGGAGAAGGACAAACAAACTGTGATCGCCTTTACTACTCTATTGGCAAACAGACTTATTTTGCTAAACTGGAAGAATCCTAACTCTCCTATTCTAAGTCAGTGGGTAACTGATGTTTTATATTATTTGAAATTGGAAAAAATCTAATTCTCACTTAGAGGATCTGTGCAGAACTTTTTCTAAACCTGACAGGATCTAATCAATAACATTTTAGAATAACTATTTAAATTGAGGAAGCAGGTTCTCCCCCCTCTTTTACTCCATTTATCTTTATTTATTTATTATTTTATCTATTCATTTCTCTTTACTAGCATAAAGTCTTACACTGCTGACCTAGCTCTCTTTCTCAGGAGTGGGGGTTGATTTGTTTCTTTTTGAAATTATGGAGGGTGCTATATATATTGTGAACGCTCGCCCGGACACACACAGACGGACATCATAAGTTCACCCAACACACTGTTTATTTACAATTATTTACAAGTTTTGCTCACGTGCAACCCCAGTGCCTCTTGCACCGATTCCCCCAAAGTCCAGGGCTCACAGTCCTTGTGCCTTTCCTCTGGCCGCCTCCTGTCCTCTCTCCAGCTCTGCCAACTACCTCCCGACATCCACCAATGACTGGAGGTTGGCAGCCCCTCTTATAGGAACCCGGATGGGCTCCAGCTGCTTCCCGGCAATTAGTCTTGGCCACACCCCTGTGTGGCAGACCCCCGTCGTCCACCGCCCGGCACTTCCTGGTGTGGCGGAAGTGCTGGGCTCCCGGGATGATAAGGCACTGGGGCGCCGCCTGCCGGTGACCACGGGTCCCTACAGGGGTGGGCTTCCAAGCCCCCTACCCGAGGCCTCCTGCATAACCAGGACGGATGCCCCCTCTCGGTCTGGAGGAGGCACACGCCCTCCTCTGGTCCTCCAAGACGTCTCGGCCGGGACGGGATAAACCGGCATTGGGGCGCCGCCTGGCGATGGCCACGGGTCCCTACAGGGCTGGGCTTCCAAGCCCTCTACCCGAGGCCCCCAACATAACCAGGACGGACGCCCCCTCACGGTCTGGAGGAGGCATCAAGCCCTCCTCTCGTCCTCCTGGGCATCCTGGCTGTATATATAGTAGGCACTTGGGGAATGTCACTGAGCCCCCTAACCACGCACAGTCCCAGATTCAAATAATCCTTTAATTCTTTGTTTTCTTTCTTTTAAACAGGCTCCATTTCACAGTATAATTGTAAGTCATCATTCAGTACCTTTTCTTCTGCTTTGCTTTCTTCATCTCCATTCCAGGTGAGCTTCATCTCAATCCACTCCTCAATCTGACTCACCTGGCCGAGGAGGATGGGCTTCTTTTGAAATGGGACCCAAAAGTACTTCTGTTGCATCACTAGCATACCATGGAAGCACTTCTAGTTCAGACAGATAAAGGCAGAGAAGCTGTGCCACCCCCCAAAGAGCACTCCTTGTGGCCCTGGGGGTCTTCCTGCTCCAATGTCAGTTCCAATGATGACCTGTAGGAATCCAGACTGGAGCAGCAGCAGCAAAATGGTGTCATTCAATGTACTGGGGTGGAGATATTATCCTAACAAGCAGTCCTATATGTATAAGTATGCACTCTTCTGATTGACCCAACACGTTTGTCCATCCTGTTCACCTAGCTTGTCCAAAGCATTTGGTTGAGATTTCAAGGTCCCTAAAGTCCTGCTCTCCACTAACGCCTAGTGAGTTGGTGGGCACTCTAAAAGCAGTTGTTCAGGTGGGTCAAACACACCGGGCTTCTCTTCCTCATGATGCAAACTCAAAGAGGAAGTCAACTGTGCTACAGAGCTCACGGCCTACGGTCGGGGCTACTGAGTTGCATGTGTTTGACTTGTGAATGGCTGAGTGAAAGGTCCATAAAATGCAAAGTGCTGATCTGTGAGTCTTTATTTTATGGTTCAGAGGTTGGCTAAATGAAAATCCATCTGCTGCACTGTGCTCACCTCTGACCACTGTGAGTGGTGCTCTTGCTGTTAGCATCAACTGATCTCTGTCTGTGTCGGCTACCACCCTCTTTGCACAGCATCACCAGTACACTCCACCCGTCCACAGTGCAATCCCACCCTTATCACCAATTGAACTGCTATGGACTCACACCACGAAGTCTGAAGATTAGTACTGGAGTGAACTGCCGGGGGTGATCTGTGAATCTTCATGTTCTTTAATCTTCGCCTTCCACCAGCTGCACGGCGCCCATCTCTGACCACTGTGAGTGGTGCTCTTGCTGGTAGCATCAGCTGATCTCTCTCTGTGTCAGCCCCCACACTCTCTGCACAGCGATTCCACTACACTCCACCCATCCACATTGCCATTTCACCCATATCACCAGTTGAATTGTTGTGGACTCACACCATGAAGTTTGAAGATTTGTGCTGGAGTGAACTGCCGGTGGTGATCAGTGAGTCTTTGTTTTCTGATTTAGAGGTATGTGCTCTTTGTGGCGTAACCTGAATGAAGATCCGTGAGCTGCCTTGTGCCCGTCTCTGACCACTGTGAGCGGTGCCCTTCCTGGTAACAGGTGACCTCTCTCTGTGTTAGCTCCCACCCTCTCCGTACAGCATCACCAGCACTTGTCCACAGTGCAATCCCACTGTTACCGTCCATCGAATTGCTGTGGACTCACACCACGAAGTTTGAAGATTTGTGCTGGAGTGAACTGCAGGTGGTGATCAGTGAGTCTTTGTTTTCTGATTTAGAGGTATGTGCTCTTTGTGGCGTAACCTAAATGAAGATCCGTGAGCTGCCTTGTGCCCGTCTCTGACCACTGTGAGCGGTGCCTTTCTTGGTAACAGGTGACCTCTCTCTGTGTTAGCTCCCACCCTCTCCGTACAGCATCACCAGCACTTGTCCACAGTGCAATCCCACTGTTACCGTCCATCGAATTGCTGTGGACTCACACCACGAAGTTTGAAGATTTGTGCTGGAGTGAACTGCAGGTGGTGATCAGTGAGTCTTTGTTTTCTGATTTAGAGGTATGTGCTCTTTGTGGCGTAACCTAAATGAAGATCCGTGAGCTGCCTTGTGCCCGTCTCTGACCACTGTGAGCGGTGCCTTTCTTGGTAACAGGTGACCTCTCTCTGTGTTAGCTCCCACCCTCTCTGCACAGCATCACCAGTATTCGTCCACAGTGCAATCCCACCGTTACCGTCCATCGAATTGCTGTGGACTCACACCACAAAGTTTGAATGTTTGCACCGTGCTGATCTACCAGTGGAAAGTTCTCTGGCACAGAGGCGAGCATTTTGTGGTGTGAGCTAAATGCAAGTCCGTCAGCCTGGACAGAACCCGTCACCGACCACTACGAGCGGCCTACTTCTTCTGTGATGTCAGCTAATCTCTCTCTCTCTCTCTGTGGAAGTCCCCACCGTCTTTAAACAGCGTCACCACTACAGGGGGGTCATCCAATTTCCCCGAGGTTTCAGCTCTCTGAGGTAACGTTGGTCCACACATTACCTCGGAGATTCAGTGTTCTACTGTATGAAAAAGATAAACACACAGACTGGATGCGGCATAGGGTTACAAATTATTGACACGATCCCACATTTGTCTATTGTATGTCTACAATGCCTTTCATCATTCTGAAATTTTATTTTTTAAAACAGTAACTGTGCATGAGCACTTGAGTCTATTGTTTTGAAAATGGTGTTTTTCTTTTTTTTCACAGTGACCACCATCATGGTAGCAATGCCTCAGACAAGTGAGCTCTTTCTATCAGAACAGTCCATCTTTCCACCTGAGCTGTCCTATCACGTTCCCTTCTCGTTTATCCGATGACTGATATGTTACCAGCATGACCTGAGCTTTCAAATTGAATCTGACACATTTTAATGAATATGATGCCGTGCCACGGACATTCTTCAGGTCAGGTGTAGACCTTGACGTCATGCATCAGGATATAACTTTAGAGTGATGATTTTCGTCCAGCTTTTTTTAATTTCTCACAGGAAAAAACATCCAATATCAAATTGCCACAAACATATCTGCTTACCTGTTATTGGTGATGAGCTCATTCTTGGGGGTTATTGCTGCCAATTTATTTTTTTTTTACTTTTTTTATTGTTCGAAATGCAGAAAAGACACTCCAGGGATACATTTGTTTGAACCATTTGCCACTTGTTTATAGACATTTTCTATTTTCAAATGCATTTTATTTAATGTTATATCTAATGTGCGTCTTTGGATAGGCTGTCACACGTGTGCACATAGGAGACAGCTGAAGGGCTTGTCGTCGGGCGGTAGAAGGACAGACTGGAAATAGTCGAAATGTTGGGACACCTACCGGCTCGTCCCTTTTAATTGTCGCGAGATGAAACAAACAAAATATAAGAATTAACTAAAAACAATGCCAATGTGCTATCTCCGATCTGGGATTTCCTCCTTCTGAAGGATTTTTGAGCTTCATGCACTCCACCGTGTGGCTCGTTCCAGTCTCCCAGCAACTCTTTTTATCTTTTTATCTTCTCTGAGCTGTGAGGGAAGAAGAACAGGAAAAAGTCCTTGTCTCGGCAGGTTAATGTGTACCTTTTCCCGGCCCTTTGAGGAGTCCTCTGAAACCCATGGGTGAAAGGCTCTAAGGACTGTAATTTCACAGCCACACTAGGAGCTGGCGCTGTGTCTTAACATCTTTGTCTCTTTCTCCCTCTGCAGACTGGATGATTGATGGCTAGAACACCTCTGACATCACTTCTGGTGTCTGTCCACCTGGACCCGCCTCTTCCTGCCGGTAGGACTGAAAGCCAGACGTTCCACCATCTTTGGCAGTTCTGTTTGGAACTAGCGTCAGCAGAGATGACTCCAGAATAATTGCGTGGTTTTTTTTTGTTTTTATTTTTTGACTTTTGATGCATCCAAATATATATTCTTTATCGTTGTCCTCTCTTTCTTTCACAGTGCATTAAATTCCAGTGAAGGCCTACAAGGCATGGAAAAAGCCAGGGACAAGGAAAAAGGGAGAAACAATGGACAATACTCTTGAACACTAGAGGGCAGGAAACATAGCAGAAAGTAAAGATGCCTGACCTTCCCAATTCACAGAGAAAGAGATAGAGGATGAGGTCATGGAGGGCGTCAAGAACTTTAAAAGACCTGCTGGGTCATGAAGGACTTTGGTGAATGGTGCAATCTGAACTACCTGCAGCTTGACATCAGTAAGACAAAGGAGATAATTGTATGCTTCAGGAGGGTGAAGCCCACTCTGCCCCCGGTTCTCATTGAAATCATGGAGCTGGTGAGGACATATAAATACTTCTTGCTACCTGTTTTTAATAAAGAAATGTGTCTTTTTGTACCATCTCATTTGTATGTCTCTCACTCACCCTGGTTTATCCTTGGTACAGCTACAAGATGTGCCCTAGTTATGCCGTGATGGGTACAAGGGCATCACAGTCACACTTCAACTGAGGTGGTCTTGTTCCCTGTGTGTGGAATGACAATGTGCTGGTCTAGTAGACATCTTAACAGACGATGATGCTCTGTGCAATATACTGTGCCAATGAATGTAAAATTGTACTTTAATAGTATATGGAATGCTATTCACTTTACACTTATTGAATATGTATGTCTAGATAGATAGATAGATAGATAGATAGATAGATAGACAGGGAAAGGTGCTATATCCTATTGAATAAAACTCAAAGCTGTAATTGCTGTCAGAGGGAATTCTACAAAGTATTGAATTAAGGGTCTGAATACTTGAGTTTTTGATTTTTAATAAATTTGCAAACTTTTCTGAAAAAATATTTTCACTTTCTGATTATGGGCTGTTAAGTGTTAAATAATGGACATAAAAAAGGTCAATTTATTCATTTAAAATTAAATCTACAATGCAATAAATAATACAGAGAGTTAAGGAATCTGAATACTTTCTGAATCTGCTAATAATTATTTTATTTATATAGTATCTTTCCAATGCTCAGGGTGCTTCTGTAACATAAGGCGCTTTTCCACTGCATAGTACGGCACAGCACGGTTCTGTACAGCTCACCTTGGTTCGGCTCAGTTCGGCTCGGTTTGCGCTTTTGACTGCAGTTTAGTACCGCTTTAGAGTGGGCGGGATTATTCACGTGGCGTTATAGTTGCGCCGCCTCTACTGCAGTGACACCGTGGAACTTTTACAACAACACGCAGACAACAACAACACTTTAGCTCGATGACGCACAAGGGTAAGCATCTAAAAAAAGCACATCACTAGCTAACTTTTATCACTGTTGCAAAGCATAAAATGAACTTAACTGTCAGTGTAACATTAAAATGCTGATTCTGTATATTACAGATCTTCCACATTTTGCAAAAAAGTCGCCACAACAGACCATCTGTTTGGACATTTAACCGTGCTTCAGAGTGGTGGGATGTGATTGTTCCCGGTTTTACAAACACTCAGTGGCTGGAGAACTTTCGAATGTCTGAAGAAACATTCATCCACTTATGCAACAAACTGCGTCCAGCAATGGAGAGACGGGACACAAACTTCCGCGTGTGTGTACCTTTAAAGTAAAGAATAGCCAGTGACGCAGTAATGACGATTTTCTCCGGCCAATCAGTTACCAGCAGAGTTTACACGTCACGTTTTGGTAACGGTTCGGCGCGCTTGGAACCTCGGCTGAGGTGGTACTAAAAAAAGGACCAGGTACCAGGTACTGTTCCCAGTGGAAAACCCCCCAAAAGTGAGCTGAACTGAACCGTGTCGTGCCGTACTATGCAGTGGAAAAGCGCCATTACATAGATAGATAGATAGATAGATAAAACTTTATTTGACCCTTATGATACAGTGTGTATAGTCGTACCTTGTTACGTTTTGGAAAGGCCCTATCCTATCCACTTTTATTTCCACACTTTGTCATGTCATATGTCACATGTCCTCCTCCTCCTCCACTGCTCTAGCTCTGTTATTCTCGTACTCACCTGGTCTGGAAGGAGATACAGTCTGGTAGTCACAGGTCACTGGGTCTGTGGGTCCATCTTCACCCACTGTTGCATGAGTTAATAAGGTTTGGTTGTATATAATTTGTAATTACTTTTTACTCGTCTTGTCTTTCCATATTCTGACCTGGGTAACCCAGCTAGCACACCTTCACCTGAAGAACTGGAGTGTTTATTTTGTGCCTATCAAATTCCTTTGTAATAGCACAGCATTATTAATTCTCAGTCTTCATACATTTCAGTGACACCTTGGAAAGCCACCAGACAAAAAGTTGTTTTTCTTCAGATGCGTGTCTTACCGACAGATTTTCCATTCAGATTCAGATGTCTGCAATTCCCAAATATGTTGACAATTTCAAAGAGCATATCTAATGGTTGGTAGTACTGAGATTAGTGCTACTTCCTCACAGCAGTTCTGCAGTTGAATCTTAGGCTCAGGGCCCTGTCCATGTGGTGTTGAGTTTTCCTCCAGGTGGTCTGTATTTCTTTTCACTTTCCAAAGGTTTGTGCGTGTTTTAGTTTCATTAGTGACTCTAAAATGGCCTGGTGTCAGTGGGCTCTGCTGGGCTGGCACACCAGCCTGGCCAGGTTCCTATCTTGCTTCCAGCTGGACAACCAGGTTAGAAAATAGGTTGCTGGGAGCCTAACATGGCAGGGATGTCCTCAGCAGGGAAAGACTGTGGGAGACACCATACACAGAACGTTATTTCCCCTGGCCTTCCCACAGGGTATCATGGGAACTGGAGTTCTTGGACTCAGCTCCGTTGGGTTCCGTGGGTGCTGCCAGGCTGTGCTACGGGGACTAGTAAGCCCTACCTTGTCGGGCTCCAACCTATCCCAGAAATGCTCCTGGACTAAGTACTTCTGAGTTTCAGATAAAAAGAGTTGCCTGCCACTGCTCGAGGAGTCAGAGCTGGGAGGAAGGAGGACAACGCTTGCGTGGAGGAGTGGAGGCAGTGACGGAAAGAGAGAGAAAGAAAGACTTAAGAGTTGCAGAGTACCGTTTTGCTGTGTGCCATATCAAAGTGCTTTGTGCTTGTGTTGGTGGTGGGAAACACTTAATGGAAGAGTTTCCCACAATAATAAACTCTTTTAGACTTGTGTCCAAGCCTGGTTGCGTGTCAGGTGTTTAGGTAGTCGGAGTGCCCCCTGGTGGCCGCAATATATAATTGAAACTCAGAGTCAGAAATATAAAAGAAAGCAGCAAAATACTGAGGGAGGCAAGCCCTTTACACAGAAAAGTAAAAGGTTAATTCTCTTACCTCTCTTTATTTTCAGGGTGGAAACCATTTTTAATATTTTTTTCCCTTTACAGATGCACTGCCACAATTACGTGTTGAAGGACCTCCTCACAGGCTCAGTCATGGCATGTAGTAACCCGCCGAGACAAGAGGGGGCGCTGCCACTAACTTTTGTCTTCGCCTTCTTTCCCCACAGCACCTGCTGAAGGCATTTGAAATGTACAGTCAGGTCCATAAGAATCTGGACAGTGACACAATTTTCATAATTCTGCCCCTGTACGCTTCCTCAGTGAATTTGAAACAAACCTATCAGGTTATAATTGAAGTGCAGACTTTCAGCTTTAATTCAAATATTGTATGAGCTGTTCAGAAAAGACAGACATTTTTATATGTGCTCTTCCTATTTTTCAGAGGCTGAAAGTATTTGTAATTACTCCTATCACTTTCTTTTATGTGGACTCATTCCCTGAATATTGTTTTTTATCAGTATGCTGCTGTTGGAGTACGTGAATTTCCCCTTGGGATTAATAAAGTATCTATCTATCTATCTATCTATCTATCTATCTATCTATCTATCTATCTATCTATCTATCTATCTATCTATCTATCTATCTATCTATCTATGTATTATATAGTGCCTTGCATTTCTATCTATCTATCTATCTATCTATCTATCTATCTATCTATCTATCTATCTATCTATCTATAATCATAAATATAATGATCATTTTCAATAATTTGTGGAAAATCCTTTCCAGTCAATGACTACCTGAAGTCTGAACCCCACGGCCTTCTCCAAATGCTGGGTTTCCACCCTAGTGATGTTTTGTCAGGCCATTACTACAGCTGTCTTCGGGTGCTCTTTGTTCGTTGGACTTTCTGCCATCGGTTTTGTCTTCTGCAAGTGAAATGCGTGTCTGGTTGGGTTGAGGTCATTTGACGGATTTGACCATTGAAGAATATTCCATTACTTGGTTTGTTGTCACAGGATGTTTTGGCTCTTTGTCCTTCTGTATTGTGAAGTGTCATCCGATCAGTTTTGTAGAACTTGATAGCATAGCTCTGTACATTTCTGAATTCATCCTGCTACTTCTGCCAGCAGTCATATCATCTATGAACACCAGTGACACATTTCCATTGGCAGTCAGGCAGGCCCATGCTATATAGCTGCCTCCACCATGTTTAACAGATGACGTGGTTCTTATTAGATCATGAGCCGTTTCTTCTCTATTATTCTGGTATCTCAGTTTCCTTTGTCCAAAGAAAATTGCTTCAGAACCTGACAGGCTTTTAAAAACTGTTTTCTGGCAAAGTCTAATCTACCCCTCCTATGCTTGAGGGTTACCAGTGGTTTGCACCTTGTGGTCAGACCTCTGTTTTTACTTTCATGAGGTCTTCTCTTGATTGTAGATTTTGGCAGTGATAGGTCTGTCCAGAGGTGTGCAGTCAGGGGACGCAGAGCCTCACCTGTCATCATGAAAAGTAAAAAGAATGATAACGTAAAATAAACGTGTCCGCTAGTCTGTGCTATAAATTTTTGTTTCTGTCTAACTGACAGCTAAAACAGAAGACTAAAATGACTAAAGGAAAATAAGGTGGACTTTTACAAGAAACTGATGGAGATTTTCATGGAGAATGATAGACACATGGACTTAATTTACAAATAAAGGTAAGACCACAAACAGTTTTCAGTTTTATAAAAAATGGGATCAGACTGAGGAAAAAGCAATCCAATATTTAAAAACTAAATTTTGCCCTTAAATAAAATATTCTTTTGTTCTTCTTGTTATTCTTTTGCTGAAGAATCTGTATTAAAATTGATTAGATAGATAGATAGATAGATAGATAGATAGATAGATAGATAGATAGATAGATAGATAGAAATGTAAGGCACTATATAATAGATAGATAGATAGATAGAAATGTAAGGCACTATATAATAGATAGATAGATAGATAGATAGATAGATAGATAGATAGATAGATAGATAGATAGATAGATAGATAGATACTTTATTAATCCCAAGGGGAAATTCACATAATCCAGTATAGCAGTATACTACAAAAAAAAAAAATTAAATTAAAGAGTAATAAAAAAATGCATGTAAAAACAGACAATAACTTTGAATAAAGTTAGCATTTACTCCCCTGGGTGGAACTGAAGAGTCACATAGTGTGGAGGAGGAACGCTCTCCTTAGTCTGTCGGTGGAGCAGGACGGTGACAGCAGTCTGTCACTGAAGCTGCTCCTCTGACAGGAGTTTGCTCAGCGCCCGTCACTCTGCCACGGATGTCAAACTGTCCAGCTTCATTCCTACAATAGAGCCTGCCTTCCTAACAAGTTTGCCCAGGCATGAGGCTTCCCTCTTCTTTATGCTGCCTCCCCAGCACACCACTGCGTAGAAGAGGGCACTCACCACAACCGTCTGGTAGAACATCTGCAGCATCTTATTGCAAATGTTGAAAGACGCTAACCTTCTAAGGAAGTATAATCAGCTCTGACCTTTCTTGCACAGAGCATCAGTATTGGCAGTCCAGTCCAATTTATCATCCAGCTGCACTCCCAGGTATTTAAAGGTCTGCACCCTCTTCACACAGTCGCCTCTGATGATCACAGGGTCCATGAGGGGCCTGGGCCTCCTAAAATCCACCACCAGTTCCTTGGTCTTGCTGGTGTTCAGGTGTAAGTGGTTTGAGTCGCACCATTTAACAAAGTTCTTGATTAGCTTCCTGTACTCCTCCTCCTGCCCACTCCTGATGCAGCCCACAATAGCAGTGTCGTCATTGAACTTTTGCACGTGGCAGGACTCTGAGTCATATTGGAAGTCTGATGTATATAGGCTGAACAGGACCTGTTTACTGTAAAGCATCAGAATTAAAGGATTTAAAAACAACTAAATATTTCAATTGAGGTCAAAATTGAAATCAGTTTTTTTTGTACACCACTCAGTACTTTCATTTGTATTGAATGAGTATGAATTGTGGAATTGCAACGGCAAATTTAGAACACATGGAGGGTGCAGAGCAAATGCGCTCTCTCCGCTCTCTCTCTCTCGCCGTTATAAATGACACGTTTTTTCTTAACCAAATATGTACCTTACCTATGTGTGTGTAAAGAATGCTGATGAGATATGAAACATAACCAGCAGTCAATGTGCAGGCTGACAATTGAATTGTGAATAAGCTACTCTTTTGGGTTCATATATTTGTAAATCTGACTCTGAAGGAGCCAGTGCCTCACCAGCTATGAACCTCACCACACGTCACTAAGTCTGCCTCCCAGAGAGTGTTCTTGTTTTGGCTAAATATTGTGAAGGGACTCTTCAGCTTCTCATTAAGAAACTGTTTGGAGTTTGACATTCCAGTTTAGCTGGTCAACCGTCGGCTTGTTTCACGTCTCATTTCTGTTTGGCTGCCATTTAATAAAGAAACAAATCAATTCAGAGGACTGAATCCTTAAAAACAGGGCCATTAAAATGAATGGAAAAGAAGTTAATAAGCAGGCCCGGAGTTGATCATCCTTGACATAAGTATTCAGATGGCCGCCATGACAGGGCTGAGTCTAGGTGCGCAGCTTTGCACATCAGGACTCTGACATTTTCTCCATTCTTCTTTGTAAACCCGCTTAAGCTCTGTCAGGTTGTATGGAGATTGTGAGTGTATAGTCTTTGTCAAGGCCAAATCACACATTCTCAATGGGACTGAGATCAGGACTCCGACTTGACCACTCCAGGATGTTCACATTGTTTCTTTGAAGCCATTTCTCTGTAGCTTTGTCTTTATGCTGGAGGTCACTGTATTGATGTGAAAACAAATCTTCTCCCAAGGTGCAGGCTTCTTGCAGAATGCTCCAGGTTAATTCTGGGATTTCCTTGCATTTTGCTGCACTCATTTTATCCCCACAAGCCTTCCAGATCCTTCTGCAGAGAAGCATCCCCACAACCTGGTGCTGCCACCAGCATGCTTCATGGTGGGGATGTCATGTTCTTATTAACTATTAATTTTCAAACATGGTGTTCAGTCTGATGGGCTAGAAAGCTCAATTTTGCTCACTACAGACCACAGAACCTTCTTCCAGGTGACGTCAGATTCTCCCTTGTGCCCTCTGCTGAGATGTCATGTGTGTTTTTGAACATCTGTGTCTTTCTTTTTGTAACTCTCCTATAAAGCTGCAACTGGTGAAGCACCCACCACCATCCACTGCAGCTTGTCTCTCCTTCAGAGTTCTCATTGGGGTCTTTTGTTTTCTTCCACATTCATCTTCTTCTTGCATGGTCACACAGCTCCCTTGGACAGCCCGCTCTACCCAGATTGATGACTGTGCCATCCTCTTCTTTCCGAAGGGTATCCAGTGACCTGGACATTGTCTTGTCTCATTCCTTCAGCTTTCCACAGAGTTGCTTGAAGTGTTCTTTTGTCGTCATTATGTAGGTCAGCCCACCATGCTGGCACACCGTCAGTTGTCAGGCTGAAACCTGAGGAAGGTGTTCTCCACTAAATTGATCATGTGATTTCTAAAACCAGTGGGCTGCACCAGTGAGGTGTCATATTAAACGGGGTGAATACTGGTGCAATCAAATCAGTTAGTGTACTAATTTAAACCATTTTGTAGAGCTCTGTTTTCACATTGACATTAAAGAGTCCCTTTCTGGTGATTAATGTTAAAAAGTCAAATGAAATCCAGTGTGATTTAATGTTGTATATCAATACAATGTGAGAACTCCCATTATTATAAGCTGTAACCAGTAGAGGGCACCACTGAGCTCTAAACCCCAGACACCAACACACCCAACGCAGTCTCAGGCTCAAGTAAAGGTTTTTGTTTATTAAAGAAAGTCATTCTAGAAGAAAAGGCAGGCAGCATGGCATAGGGGTTATGACTTTGGACTTCAACCCTTGAGGTTGTGGGTTGAAATCCCACTGCTGACACCACGTAACTCTGAGCAAGTCACTTCATAAGCCTGTGATCCAATTGGACAAACAAAAGAAATGTGACCAATTGTATCCCAACAAGGTAAGTCACCTTGGATGAAGGCATCAGTCCAGCAATAAGTCAAACATGTGAAGTCTTCAAAGAGATTCAAACAAGACTAGGAAGAGATCTCACAAGACATAACAGGCTTTTCACACCAGATCCTCCATTTTGGATTCCTTTCACTTCAGTTGTATCTCATGTCCCCTTTTTGTCTAAAGCTATTTCTGGTGATTAATGTTAACAAGTCAAATTAAATCCAGTGTGATTTAATGTTGCATAACAATAAAATGTGAAAACTGCCGTTATTATAAGCTGTAACCAGTAGATGACACCACTGAGTACCAAACCCCAGACACCAACACACCCAACACAGTCTCAGGCTCAAGTAAAGGTTCTTGTTTATTAAAGACGGTACCTTTACAAATGAATAAGATCCATTGGATAACCACAGATAATATAACTGCTCCTTCCTCATAGGAATGAAAAATCAACAAAGAGATCTCCTTAACGTCTTTTTGATTTGATCAGAAAGAAATAAAATGGAGAAATATTCTTTTGCTTCATACTTCTTAGACTTTTCTTCTGAGACAAAATACCCCCCAAGTGCCTCCTCCTGAGATCTTACCAAAGTCACACAGCGGGCTCCGATTCTCCAAGTAGAGTCTTTCCATTGTAATGTCTGGTGAAACGTAAGTTCAGCTGTTTGTAGTAATAAACACTTTGCTGTCATTACACAATGGTAGTTCTTTCTTCTGAATAATACTATTATCTCTGCTACATTATACTGCTGTGCTCCAATTGGATCAAACTCATCCTGGAAGAAAAGAAAAGCAGTTCAGGCCTTCAGACCCTGAAGTTGTGGGTTCAAATCCCACTGCTGACACCATGTAACTATGAGCAAGTCACTTCATCTGCTTGTGATCCAAACAAACGAAAGAAATGTAACCAGTCGTAGCTCAAATATTGTAAGTCACCTCAGATGAAGGCATCAGTCCAGTAATAAGCCAAAAATATGAAGTAGTCTAAGAGATTAAAACCAAACTAGAAAAAGATCTCACAAAACGTAACATGCTTTGCAAACCAAATCCCCCATTTTTGTCTCCTTTTATCCCAGTTGTGTCTCTTGTCTCCTTTTTGTCTTAAGCTATTTCTCCTGAGGAATTTTACGAGAAACATCTGTGACAAAGTTGATTCTTAAATGAAAGAGCCATTAAAGATCAATCTTTGAGCAGTAAAATTTTCCTAAGTACTTTGAGCTACATCATTTGTACAGGGTGGTCCAGATCTAATTATGCAGATCCAGATCATCTGGATGACTTTGATTTATGCGGGGACGATTCCAGTTCGGCGTGAAGACGATTTTTCATGTTGTCAGTTCGCACACTTCTTGAAGGTCCAGGATTTTTCAAGTGATTTTCTATGGAAGTTATAGCGTAATGAAAATTGCATAATTAGATCTGGACCACCCTATATAAAAATGTGCTGTATAAATAAATGTTGTTGTTGTAATGGTTTCCCTCCTTCCACTCCTCGGGATGAGTGCCACCTTCTGCCTACCGACTCTGACTCCACTGGAGGAGTCTGGATGGCTTCCTTTATTTTATTGGACCCAAGAGTACGTATGGTGCCATTGCACTTCCAGGTTACACAGAAGGCGCACAAAACAGGGGGTTCTTCTCTCTGCAGCGCACCCAAGGACCCCAACAGGGTTGATCCTCAGGGCTATGACTCTGATGGGTGTCCATACTGGGTCTATACCAGAGGAGCACTGTGCTGGGTTCTGGATAGACAATATCCTTCTTTCTGTTCACTATGGCCTCCCGGCCTGGAAAGGACCCATCAACCAACCTGGCCAGGATGCCTGTCCACCCCCCTTGGCACCTACAAAGCTTTGTGTTTTTCTTCAGTATTTATAATAAATTGTTTTGCCTTTGTTCAAACTTGCCTGAAACCTTTAATCTCAATACTGACTGAGAAAAGTTATAATTTCAGACATTGTGCAAACTAAATATCACTTAGCATAGACATAACATGCATCTTTGTTCTTTCAAGTGCATTGTAGAGTATTTGAGAAGTAACTGAAATCAGAACTTATGTTTTCCTGTTTTTTATTCACACAATCACTGAAATACCAAAAAATACAATTATGAAGACCTGGCCGTTTCTTTCAGGTAAACCAGTAATAATAACACATCATCCCCTAAACACTCCAGAGAGCAATTTTCCTCGATTATGTATTCTTGTCCATAAATGATGGCTTCATCTCTTCACGCCTCTTCTGCGTCATTCTAAGGCAAGTATTTACAAGCTGGGACAGTGGCCTGCTTTGTGTAGAGGTCACATATTTCAGCCCTAAATCTGTTAGTGAAGGTAGGTGGTCTGAGACTTGCAGAAGCTGTCATTTTTGAAATACTTTCCAGATTACTCACGCCGTCAGTCCCATGAAGCGAATCCACATCTGCCTTCTGAATTGAACTGGCCGTGTGAATTGTAACCCCGTGCTTATGATTGAAAAGTGATCAGCCCTTTATAGGACTAATGATGAGCGTACTTTTCAAAGTCGCATTGTGCTGTCTCTAGGCTGCCATAGGGTTGCTATAGCAACCTGATCCTTTTTTTTTTTTTTAGAATGAGTGGGATGGGGGTGGGGTCGCCTATAACTGGGGAAAGCAATTAAAACATAGCAGGCCAACGCCCAGAGGTTAAAGGTGCATTGCCTTCTGCTGTACTTATAGCTCAGCGCTGCTGGTTGTTAAATTATTTATTACTTTACAGCATCTGTAAACCACTGCAACCAAACCTAGAAAAAGTCAAGGAGACACTGCATTGTCAGGGAATAGCTTGGAATGCTTAACATTAGTCCAATATTTTGGGTGACGGTGGCATGGCAGTAAGGTACAGTGTGGTGGTGCAGGTTGGCTCCACGCTCCCACTCCTGTTTGGGAGTCTCTTGAACCCACCACAGTTGATACTGTAATCGAGATGAGCTGGGCAAATGAGGACAAATGCTTCCAGACAAGGTGAACAAGTGTTTTTATTAAAATCAAATAAACAGTGTGCATCAAAAATCTTTATATATGATACGCTACTGTGGCTGTTCGTTTGTCTGTCCAGGATTTTAAATCACCAGTAGCTCGCAAATTGTTTGACCTATTGACCTGAAATTTGGTACACATATACCATGTGACGTCTACTATCCACTTAGGGGTGATGATTGACCTCAAAAGTTATTCCTCTTTTTATTGTTATTTTATTGTAGAATCAACTCTCAGCAGTGGCCAGCAGGGTGGCTATGCAGCGCATGTGTACAGGCGCCATTCTCATCCATACCACCTTCACCATCGCTTCCCCTAGCTCTTCATATCTTAAATAATTCTTGAGGAAAATTGAAGACTTAAGTGTGAGCTTAAGTGAGAAATTAAGGAAAACATACTAAGTAATTGCAACACAAACACTGGCTTAATCAGTTTTAACGCGAAAAGATGCCAATGAAAGAAGAGAAGAAGTGGGGCGCTAGGGTGGAAGAGCTCAGGAAGCAGCAAGTCCATCAACCTCTGAGCAAACGAATGATAAACGTACAGAGAAAGAGGATGAAAACTAGGAATGCTCAAGTCAAGTGTATTCACTGCATGTTATCATGCAGTGCACAGTTACTGGTATTCAATAAAGGAAATAAATAATTCTAAAAAGAGAACCATGGAGGCTAAAAATCCTATGGCGGAAAACTTCTCTTTAATTGCCCATAATGGGCCAATTTGTAATGAAATTTAGGTGAATTTTAAGGTTTATGGGGTTCTTTTTTACTCTAAATGTCTATACCACACAACATATCTCACTCCAAGACAATGTGCTTATAATGAATGCCTTCAATATTGCATTCAAAAATCTCCCATTCTGGGCTTTGTTATTTTCTACCAGCCATATTGATCTCTGATTCCATCTTAGGCACATACAATTTATAGATTGAATTTTGCCACCTGTATCAGGGCCATCTTAACAGCATTATAGGCCCCCGGGCAAAGCAGTGCACTGGGGCTCCTACCTATACAACCACTCACAGGAATAAAAATGTAAATGGTCGATAAAATCAAACATATATTTATTGTATTGGTACTTCCAACAAAACCAGTGTTTAAACATTAAAAAACATGCTGTTCAAAAAAGTTGAATCAACACAAATGTTTGAACAATATAACATGAGCCTTGGAAAACATAAAAAGCTCAACATACAAATGATACTCAATTGGCAAACCATATGTACAGAGATGGCACAGTATGAACTTACTATGAATTATTTATTATTAATCAAGTGTTCTTTGCAGAGAATTGAATTGAAGTGACGTTAACATATACGCTTTTAGTTACGTTATGTAGTGCATGAGATCCGTACACATACAGACAGAGGTGATCGTGATGCTAAATGCGAATGCCAATGTCCACTTGTAACACAATAACAAATATTTATAATTTAGTATAGTATAGTATTTATTTATTGACAGCAAGACACAACATACACAGATTAGCATGGGGCCCCCAGGCAACTGCCCAGCATGCCCATGTGTTAAGACGACCCTGGTGGGTGATGGATGGATGATTGGATTAGTGAATGGATGGATGGAAGGATGGATAAATGGATGCTTATATTAATGGATGGATGGATTAGTGCTGCTGTATTTGATTCTTTTCACCCGGACATCCTATCGAGCTCCATGGGAGTGCTAGTGAGGCCTTGTCTCCTTTCTGGTACTTACCCAGTAGTTTTCTTATTTGTATTTTGTTTCATTATATTCCCTGACAATGTGATGTCTCCTTGACTTCTTTATTATTATTATTTTTTTTTATTATTGCTTTTTCCTCTTCTCAGGAGTGTCGTGTGCGTCTCCCTGATTTGGTCTTTTGTGTTGCTAAATGACCTTGTGAGCTGATTTTTCCAGCTTACATTTGTGACTCTTGTTCTGCATACAGTCAACAGTAGCCAATATGGGCAATTTGAACTCCATTCAAGCACTTATAAAAAGAAAAAATATTAAATGGGATGCAATAGAGCTTTTTGAATGATTAGTCTGAAAGTGGCCATATACTGAAATACGGAGAGATAATTAGTTTTCATTGTGCGGCTTTCAGTGGTTTCTTCCAGTTCAGAGTTTTATACGCACTAACTGCTCATTTCAGTCGGGTGAAGGGCTCGGCCAACAATGGGCTGCTCAACAAACATCTCTCCAGTTTAGGAAGCCGTTAATCCCAATACAGGGAAAAGGGGGCGGCCCTAGCAAAAGGGTCCCAATGTTAACAGAAATAACCAGAAAAAGGGGGCTAAAACCTTCTGATTGACTATTATTAACCATTTTAAATACTCTCTGAGGTGATAAAGTTACCCCTTCTGGCACTGGATTGAGATCCCTGACAAAGGGCTTCTGACGCGAAAGGTTTCCATGTCAGATAGCAAGAAGATTTATCTCATGGTGACCACTACCCTAAACCGGCCAGGACTTCATTACCCATAGAACTGAAAAACGGAAAAGGAGATCTCCTTAATACAATATGTCTGTGATTTCTCCTAGACAGCCATGAGAATGGAAAGAAATAAAATGGGGACATTTGCTTTGGTTTCACGAGTCTCGGATTTTTCTTCTCAGACAAAGTGTCTCCTCTTGTGTTTCAGCAGAGATCTCAACAAAGTCACACAATGGGCTCAGATTTTTCAAGTATTGTGTAGACATTTTGGTCTTTGCATTTTGTGCTCATTAATACATGCAAAAATGCATGGACAGTTGTTTATGGTAAAAAAACTGTTTACTACGATTGCAAAACTGTAGTCTTTCCTTCTGAATAACACTATTTGGTTGTTCCAATTTATACAACTGTGCTCCAGTGAGATGAAACTCATTCTAGAAGAAAAAGGCAGGCAGCATGGCATAGGAGTTATGACTTTGGACTTCAACCCTTGAGGTTGTGGGTTAAAATCCCACTCTGACACCATGTAAATATGAGCAAGTCACTTCATCTGCCTGTGATCCAATTGGACAAACAAAAGAAATGTAACCAGTCGTATCTCAAATGTTGTAAGTCACCTTGGATGAGGGCATCAGCAGTGTTGTGTAAGTTCACATGAATACATTCACATCCATAGTTCACCAATTCAATTTTGAGTTTTTCTGTAACTGCTGATCTCCTGGCATTTTCTACAGAATTTACTCAGAATGGTGCAAAAAAAAACAAAAAAAGATGCCTTGTTGATTGAACGGCCAGACTGGGTCAGGGTGACAGAAAGGCTAACTTAGATCACCACTGTCACACACGTGGGCTTTAGGAGGAAGCTGAACGGACCAAATGAACAGTGTTGTGCCAGTTCACACTTCACAAGAACGAGCTCAAAGTTCAGTTCACACAGATTAAAATGAATACATTCACGTTCATACTTCACCATTTCAATTTTGAACTTGTTCATGTCCAGTTCATTTTGTATTTTTAAGCAGTGAGAATAAATGGCCCATGAGTTTACTGTTTTCAATTTTGCATGCCTTATATTGGGCTATTACAGTGTTTTTGAATAAAATACAATAATTATGAAGACTTTTTTTATTTAAATACACTTTATTGGGTTATACATATCAACAAACACATATAACCATCTATGCTAATATCCTCCCAGTCAAAAAAGAAATTAAATAGTATCTATATAAATTACCGCTGTATTTCCAACCGTGTGACACAAATGGTGAGTGTGGAACCAACCTATAGGTGAACTAACCGATTACACTGCCGGTCAAAAGTCGCGTCACATATTTCATCTCCAATGGGGAAAAATATAATGTGGCCACATGATCTATCTATCTATCTATCTATCTATCTATCTATCTATCTATCTATCTATTATATAGTGTCTTATCTATCTATCTATCTATCTATCTATCTATCTATCTATCTATCTATCTATCTTTTATATAGTGTCTTATCTATCTATTTATCTATGTGATAGATAGATAGATAGATAGATAGATAGATAGATAGATAGATAGATAGATAGATAGATAGATAGATAGATAGATAGATAGATAGATAGATAGATAGATGAAAGGCACTATATGACAGATAGATAGATAGATAGATAGATAGATATGAAAGGCACTATATGATAGATAGATAGATAGATAGATAGATAGATAGATAGATAGATAGATAGATAGATATGAGATAGATAGATAGATAGGCACTATATGATAGATAGATAGATAGATAGATAGATAGATAGATAGATAGAAGGCACTTAGATGATAGATAGATAGATAGATAGATAGATAGATAGATAGATAGATAGATTGATAGATATGAAAGGCACTATATGATAGATAGATAGATAGATAGATAGATAGATAGATAGATAGATAGATAGATAGATAAGACACTATATAATAGATAGATAGATAGATAGATAGATAGATAGATAGATAGATAGATAGATATGAAAGGCACTATATGATAGATAGATAGATAGATAGATAGATAGATAGATAGATAGATAGATAGATAGATAGATAGATAGATAGATAGATAGATAGATAGAAAAGGCACTTAATGATAGATAGATAAATAGATAGATAGATAGATAGATAGATAGATAGATAGAAAAGGCACTTAATGATAGATAGATTGATAGATATGAAAGGCACTGTATAATAGATAGATAGATAGATAGATAGATAGATATGAAAGGCACGATAGATAGATAGATAGATAGATAGATAGATAGATAGATAGATAGATAGATATGAAAGGCAATATATGATAGATAGATAGATAGATAGATAGATAGATAGATAGATAGATAGATAGATAGATAGATAGATAGATAGATAGATAGATAGATAGATAGATAGATAGAGTGAAAGGCACTACATGATAGATTGAATGTAATTTGCAATATGAGCTTCATTTTTTCTTGTGGCTTTCACACATTAGGGTTTTGTGTGAATCTGTTCTGTATAAATTGCAATATTATATATATACACGTTATATATACATGTTATAAATACATACAGTCATGTGAAAAAATAAGTACACCCCGCTATGGAAATTGGTGCCTTTTTGGTGACAGATGGATAGATGCTCTTTCACTCCCATCACTCTTTCAGTGAAGTTAGACTGAGCAGTGCTGTATATGCAATGATATCCTTTCATTGCAGTTCTCTGTCTTTGCAGTTGCAATCAAATTAAACCCCCAGGATGCAACTGACGAAAAAAGGGAACAGGTTCCTGCTGTGGCGTCTAGTTTTAACCTTCTATATAAATTTTGACATAAATGATGTCTTTCTTACATTTGTAAAAGAATAAATATTAATTGCATGTCTGCTTTATTGATCGTCGCATTTAACTCCACGACCAGCAGTATAAAATAGAAACAATCATTTTGCATTTTGCGAGTGCCATTTACCCAATCTATTCAGATTGTGACAATTACAATCCGATATTTTGAATGCTTTTCTATTCAAGCAGTTCAGCCTCCTGCTGCCTTGAGACACTGTGCTGGCTTATCAATGAAATGGCATGCAGAGAGGAGAGTGCGCTCTTATTTTTAAAAGGATTTTTGACTCAGTTGTACACTTTGAAAAGTAAAACAATCACAACTTTTTTTGGTATACCAGTCAAACCTCTAAAGCAACAGGAAATGTGTGCGGTTTGTTGAGCTATTCATCCAATTCATCTTCTCTAGTTTATTTTACTGGACAGTACTGTTGAATGCTCCATCCTCACATACCATATAAATATTATTTTAAGTTTTCTGTTATAATAGGCAGCATGGGTTGGCTGGCATCCTGGCAGGGACAGATGCTTCCTTACCTGGTCGGTGGGGCCCTTTTAATAGAAGGATGTGGGTGGACGGGCATCTTGGCCAGTTTGGTTAGTGGTACTTTATCTGGTCAGGAGGCCATTATAATGGATGGATTGGGGAGACTATTCCCCAGTACACAGGGTGGCAACATCCCTCTGGTGTGCATCCAGTTTAGACACCTGGAGGGCTGCATGGAAGTCGTAGTTTTGGTGAGCAGCTCTGTTGGCGCCCTCAGGTGCCACTAGGAGGAGCTCTCCAGTCACAGGGAGGTTCTGTCTGACCCGGATGTGCTTTCAGGATGCAATGTGATAGCACCAGAAATACTCCTGGGTCTAAAGGAAACTGCTCCGCTTCACCCTACAGTTGGAGTTAGGGAGAGGAGTCGGGTGAAGCTCACCTGGGTGGAGTGGAGAAGCAGAGAGTTGTATTGCTGGAACTGTGGACTATATTAAGGTGTTTGTAGCAATAAATCTCTTTATTGCCATCTCAAACTGTGTCTGTGTTACTGTGTCTGGGGTTTTGGGCACTGCAGCACCCCCTAGTGGTTCACACTCTTCACAACTGCCAAATGCTTTCTTTTTTTTCAGAGTCAATGACATTCTTTGTATTACAGTGGACTCATAAAGTATTCAGACCTCTTCACTTTCTGCACACTTTATTGCACTGGAGATTTCATTTTAACAGGATGCTATTTGTGCTCATCTACACTTAATAACCCCCAATGAAAAAGAGAAAACATGTTTCCAGAAAGGTTTACAAATTTATTAAAAATCAAAAACTGAAATCTCTCATTACCAAAAGTATTCAGACCCTGTGCTGTGGCACTCCAGATTGTGCTCTGGTGTATCCTCTTTGATTTAATCCCCCTTAAGTTGTGTCGAGGACTTGATTGGAGCCCCCCTGTGGCTAACTGAATGGATCGGACCTCATTTAGAAAGTCAGACACCTGTGTATAGAAGGTCCCATAATTCACACTGCATGCTAAGTCCAAGGAACTCTCTGTAGACCTCCATGATCAAACTGTGATCAGGCATTGATCAGAGCAAATTTTTCTAATGCTTTGAGTCAGAAGCACAACAGCCTCGATAGGTACTGTATGAAAAGGAAGACTTTGGAGGTCCCAGGACTCTTTCTAGAGCTGGCTGTAGGGCCAAACTGAGTCACCAGGCAAGAAGGTCCTTGGGTCAGCGAGCTCACAAAGAACCCAGTCGTCCGTCAAACAGAGCTTCAGACGTCCACTGCTGAAATGGGAGAACCTGTTGGAAGGACGATCATCTCAGTAATACTCCATTAATCAGATGTTTATAGTTGAATGTCTCGACGGAAGCCATCTTGGATTAAAAGGCATATGGCAGCTTGCTTTCAGTTTGAGAACATGAGGGAAAAGAACCTCCCAATGAGCCAAAAACTGTGCCTAGCACTATATCTGGCAAAAACCGGGCACTGTTCACCACCTGTCTAACACCATCCTTATGGTTAAGCATGGCAGCATCATGCTATCGAGGTGCTACCAGGTGGCAAGGAGACTTTTCAGAACTGAAGGAATGATGACTGGAGACAAATGCAGAAAGGTCCTTGAAGAAAATCTGCCCCTGAGTGCACTCCACCTCAGACTTGGGCAACGGTTCAGCTTTCAGCACGACGATAACCCACAGCATACAGCCATGACAATGTTGGAGTGGCTTCAGGACAAGTCCCTGAGAGTCATCAAGTTTACCAGCTAAAGCCCAGACCCCATAGAATGTCTGTGGAGAGGCCTGAAGATGGCAGTAAAAGAGATCAATCTTGAGAGGATCTGCCAACAAGAATGGGATAAACTTCCCAAATCAAAAGCTTGGAGAGGCTTACCCAAGAAGTCTTGAAGCTATAACTGCTGCCAGAGGGGCTTCTACTTGCACTGAATTAAGAGTCTGAACACTTGTGCAAATGAGACATTCCAGGTTTAGATTTTTAACAAATTTGGAAACCTTTCTGAAAAATTTTCGAATTTATTAGTTATTGAGGGTGGATTGATGGGAAAAAACAACAAATGTATTGGTTCAAAATGAAACCTACAGCACAATTAACTGTGCAGAAACTGATGGGTTCTGAATATTTTATGAATACATTGTGTATGCGGAAATGCCAGTATTTTTATTTCTTTTTTGCTTCCCCTCTCCCTTTTTACTCCCTCATATACAAAGAATAGGGAAAGTATTGGAATCGTCCACAAGGTCGATTTTGAGATTTTGATGAATGTCGACAGTTTAGACCTCCCTGACTTTCTTGTATACAAAGTATTGGCAAAGTGTTGGAACCGTCCAAAAAATTCCATTTCAAGATTTTGATGAATCTCAGTGTTTTACACCATTTTTGGAATTACGTCTGCATGTCTGTGTGTGTGTGTGTGTGTATGTAAACACGATAACCTGTGTACACTGTCATGTAGGTCAACCAAATTTTGCATACAAGTATTAGGTAGAAAACGTAGATTTCTGTCAACTTTTGAGCTATTTCCGCTGACCAGAAGTGGTACTTTACTTGAAACATTTCCCCAAAAATATAAAAATATGTGATCATTGCACATCATATTATGGTAAAGCATGACATTTTAAGCATTTTTTGTCGCTTTGCATTTTTCCAATAAACGATTGATTTTCCAGATTATCGCAATTTTTTCCGTTTGACATTCAAATGATAATACATACATATTTGAGAACGTTTTTGCTTTGCGTAAACAACATTTTTGGAGCAAGTATTACATTGCATACGTTACTAGTCTCTTGCAACTTTTGACCTAACTTCCGCTTACTGAAAGTGGTAATTTACCTGAGTTGTTCGGCAAAATAAAATTATCATGGCAATATTTATTTTTCAGGCAGCTGCAAACTTTACTTTTATAATAATTGTTCAATATATTACGAGGGATGTTCAAAAAGTTTGTACACTTTTTATTTACTCTATTTACCGTATATATTCATGTATAAGTTGGGACGATCATAAAATCAGACCTTGACTTATATGCCTGTTCAAAAATGCGACACATCTTCTTGCCTCCTCCAATCTCACATGAGTTTCTCAGACACATTGACTTTTGTTGTAGCATTGCAGTTACCAAGCTCTTTCACTACCTCAACGACGTTTAATTTTAAACCAGCTTCATATTTTCTGCTGATCGAACGCATCATCGTGGATAAGGGATGCTCTTATGATAAAGGTGTGTGAGGATGTGAGATACAAAAAACACAAATCAGTGCAAACGTCTCTTTGGAATAGTTTGGGTATTACTATCTGGTCATGTTAGGCACATTACATAGAAAAAGAAGGCCGTGTGTCCATTACTCTCTCAGGTGGGTGTTAGCATATCGTAATCTCTTGGACCAATAGTGTGAGTTTTCCACTTTCAACTTTATAAAATACCGGAAATTATACAGAAAAATCAAGTACCAACTTATCCGCGGGAGAACGTAAATGCGAGTATTAAGAATTTCAAAAACAAATGACATCACTTTTCTACATAGTCACCTTTGTTTGCGATGCAATTTTCCCAGCGTCGTACCACCTTTTTTATGCCCAATTACACTTCCCACCTTCACCGTTTCGAACGAAAATATAAAAGTGTGGAAACTTTTTGAACGTCCCTTGTATTAATTTGATTTGTTGCTGATGGTTCTTTAATGTACATACTGTAATATAAAAATATAATCATTGTCTTGCGGTTTACTCCTTAAATATCCATCCCTATATCTGAGTATACTGTATGAGAAAGTCTAGGGGAGACCACTCCCGGTTTTTTCAGTAATATAGGTGAGGACCATCTTTTGAGGGTGCATGCTGTAAGCCTGAATTTGAATTTCAGGACCAGGCCTGTTAGAGCAAATGTTGTATAACACCAACATCAGGGATTTAAATATCATTTGGATTGGAAGGTGAAGCATAGTCTAAACTGGGAAGTCGATATCGCAATTATTTCAACCAGCAGCACTCAACCTTGGAGTCACATTGACAAAAGAAAAATTTTTGCAAGAGCTACATTCCAAAAATGTCCCTTTCCTCCGTGGAAACCATTATGCATGTGAGAATAAAGATTATATGTGTTTTTAAGGGATGAAAAGTATGATGTAATAACTGTAATTTGTTCTCACTGAAACCACAAATTTCAACATTACTAACAGTGCTTCAACATTATTATTATTATTGTGCTGATCACAAAGTCCAGAGCAGCAACAGATAGCACATTGCTGTTTTTCACAGCCCATAATAGCATAACAGACATCATCGTTGACCATCACAGCAGGTAAGAAACTCGACAGCACTTTGCTGATCATTTTTCGCAGCCCAAAACAGCAGGTAACCTCCATGACATCAAATGCTTCTGTCTGCTTTTCGGCCCGTAGCTGTCCCAGGGTTCATGCTTGTTTTCTTAGCGGTTGAAGGTTGGCGGTGTAATAGATTGAAGTGCATGAATGAATGAAATTAATTCTGAATGCAGTTTTTTTTTTATTATTATTTGTTAAAGATTTCTTAAGTAGGACTTAAAAGAGCCGCGTGTGGGTTACAGGCTGCAGATTGAGTACCGCTGATTTAAACCAAAATATACTGTAAATCTAAACATAAGAGCAAAAAATAAACCAGAAGTCAGAATAAAGCAATTCTTTAACAAAGTACTAAGACATCCCCCTTGTACGATACCTAGTGCCATATTTAAAAAATATTTACTACTCCTGTGCTATTCATCAGTTTTTGGAATTTTTGGGTCCAAAATCATACAATTCCTAGCTGTGTAGTCAATAATACGCCCTACTCCAATTGTAAGGACAGATTCCAGGAAGTTATGGGTCAACCCTCGTACAATACCGGGCAGCAAATTTGATACCTACTTCCTACTCTTGTGCTATTAACCATCCATCCATCCATCCATCCATCCATCCATTATCCAACCTGCTATATCCTAACTACAGGAATTTTTGCGTCCAACTTCATACAATACCTAGCTGCATAGTCAATAATTACACTTTACTCCAATTGTGATGACCAATTCCAGGAAGTTTTGGACCACCCCTCATACGATACTGGATGGAAAATTTGATAACTACTTCCTACACTTGTGATATTCACCAATTTTGGGAATTTTTGGTTCCAACTTCATACAATACCTAGCTGCATAGTCAATAACTACACTCTACTCCAATTGTGATGACCAGTTCCATGAAGTTTTGGATCACCCCTCATACGAAACTGGATGGCAAATTTGATACCTACTTCCTACTCTTGTGCTATTAACCATCCATCCATCCATCCATCCATCCATCCATTATCCAACCTGCTATATCCTAACTACAGGAATTTTTGCGTCCAACTTCATACAATACCTAGCTGCATAGTCAATAACTACACTCTACTCCAATTGTGATGACCAATTCCAGGAAGTTTTGGACCAGCCCTCGTACGATACTGGATGGCAAATTTGATAACTACTTCCTACTCTCGTGATATTCCCCAATTTTGGGAATTTTTGGATCCAACTTCATGCAATATTTAGCTACATAGTCAATAACTACACCCTACTTGAAATGTAATGACAGATTCCAGTAAGTTATGGTTTACCCCTCGTTCAACACCTAGTGGCAAATTTGATAATTACATCCTACTCCTATGCTGTTCACTGATTCTGGGAATTTTTGCCAACCCAACCTTTTCATATCAATATGAGACTGCATTTTCTCTCTCTGTTGTGGAGCTGACCTGGACAAAGACAGGCGGACATGTTGTTACTCACCACCACACGTTTATTATGTACAATATTTACAATTAAATGGTCACTCAGACCCAGTTCAAATAAGTGCACAAACCCCAAACACAGTCCTGGCCACACAATGCCTTCTCTTCGGGCCGCCTCCACACTCTCTTCTGCCTCGTCCTGCTTCCACCCGACTCCAGCCCTGAATGAAGGGAGACGGCCCCTTTTATATTCTCCTGGATGAGCTCCAGGTGATTCCCGAAACTCCTTCATTGGCCACGCCCCAGCGTGGCGGAAGTGCCGGCTGTTCTCCCGGCAAGTCTCCAAGCGCCCTTTTAATTCTTTCCCCCAGCACTTCCTGGTGTGGCGGAAGTGCTGAGGTAACAGGTCCCCAAGGCATTGGGGCGCCTCCTGGCGGTGACCACGGTCCCCTACAGGGTGGGGCTTCCATGCCCTCAACCCGTGGCCCCCAAAGCAACCAGGAAGGCGGCCCCCACGTGATCCAGGGTGGGTGTAGATCCACATCCGGTCCCTCACAGCGTCCCGGACGGGTCGTTGCCCCTGGCACCCCTGACACTGTATATACATTTCTCACAATCGTTGATGCTGCTTCTGTGGTTTTTGTGGCTACCCATCCACCTTTTGTACACTCGTGCACTTGTTGTTCTTGTACATCACCTATTCAAGTCTAGGCCATTCCTTAGCTTTGACACGACATGCCAGTTTTTCTGTTGCTGTCTCAGAACACCTGGGGTGGTTGGGCACAAATAATGAATCAAGCCCAGGGACCCTCACCCCACTAAGTCCACCTCCGATTCTATCTGTTGTCAATCTGCCCCTTTAAGGTTTGCAGCATGCCCTCTTGTGACACTATCTAAACAGAACGCTTCTGCAGCCCATTTCCATAGGGAGTGTTTCTCTTTCTAGGACACTTCATATTCTAATAATAACTGAGCAGGTTTTGATGATTCACTCAGGTCCCACAGTGAGTCGGCAGGGAAGCAGCCATGTTTTTTTATAAGTCAGTAGACCTCACTGCTTAAAGTAACAATTTACTACGTTCATTAAAGAGTCAGTGATTATTTAAGCTACATTTACAGCCATGCACAGTCCATAATAAAGTTCACTACTGAGTAAATGGACTAATAGAAAAATCGTGAGGTAAATTGTAGCTAAAAACGCCTACACTCTTGTGGCATAATAAAAGGAGTCTCTCAGAGTAATTTAAAACAACCTGTGTGAATTTTTCCCTCATTAGTATGTAACAATGCTACAATGGATGTTGCTTCTTGTACGACTGCACTGTAAATAAAGGTACACCAGGTCAGTTGGACTACATTGTGACTGTATCTGGAGCAAATCATTCACAAATTACTCGGCCATTCATTCTGCAGCTAGTATGGGCCCCTCTTATACGCCATCGGGCCTGTAAAATGTTTGACATCTCGAAATAGTGGCGATCATAACAAAAAAAAAAAACAAATTGTACGACTGTTAATCCAATTCTAAGAGGCACATTAAAGAAACGCCTCCTCCGTTTCAGCTTTGAAGTCTTTTGCTTTGGCTTTAAAAAACTGATGTGATAACCCTGTCACCGTTCACTCCATTGCTTCAAGCTCAATGCTCTGGTGGCACAGTGGACGCCACTAAGGAGGGGATGAAGAACGTTGGAGGCCTCAGGCACTGTCTGCTCTGACCGATGAGAACTTTCCAATAAAGCAACACTCCACCCAAAAATTGAATTTTATATTTGCGACTTACCTCATGTACTTAGTAGTGGTGGCTGAGTAAAATCTTTAATCTTGGGTGTTCATGAAGAATGGAGACAGTAAAGTCCATGATGTAATTCTGCTCTGTACTTGTAATATTTTTATTTTACTATCGTAAAATATTGTTTTGGACGCATCACTGGTGGGGATGAGGGGGCCTACAGGAGGGAGTTGAACAGTCTGGTGTCATGGTGTGAGGACAACAAAATCACCCTCAACACAGACAAGATGAAGGAGATGATAGTGGACATGAGGAAGGAGAGGAGACCACACCGGCCACTGTTAATCCGAGGGCTTGAAGTTTAGAGGGTGAGCCGCATTATGTACTTGCGCGTCTACATCAGTGAGGACCTCACTTGGACACTTAACTCCACACAGCTGGTCAAGAGGGCTCAACAGCTGCTGTACTTTCTGAGGAGGCTGAGGAAGTTTGGTATGTCGACTAAGATCCTCGGCAACTTTTACACCTGCATTGTTGAGAGCATCTTGACCAGCTGCATCACCGTGTGGTACGGTAACACTGCTGCTGTGGACCGCAAAACGCCTGCAGAGAGTGGTAAAGACTGCTGAGAAGATCACCAGGACCCCACTGCCTTCTCTGCAGAGCGTCTACAACTCTAGAGTCTGCAGAAGAACTGCTTTGATCCTCAGAGACCCCACACACTCCCCACACAAACTATTCACACTTGTGCCCTCGGGGAGGAGGTATAGAAGTATGAAATGCAGGACTTCCAGGCTAAAGAACTCTTTCTTTCCCAAGGCTATTAGACTCCTAAATAACTAACTGGAGTTAATAACCGTGGGCCACCTCATTCTATCTACCTGACACAACTGTATTTGACTTGTCCATCACACACCTCCTGCACATCACATTTTGTATTTCTATTCTGTATTTATACTTTATGCTGCCTCTGTTACTTATTATCTGTCTGCTACTTATTACTTATGTTTATCTTTATACGTTGCTTTTGTCATTTGGTGTGGACAGCAAAGAAAGAATTTCATTGTACAGGGACACGTGCTTCCTTACTGTGCACATAACAATAAACTTTGAACTTGAACTTGAACTTGTATTGTATTGAGGATTACTTCTGTTCTGTGTATTGGATTGTATTGACCCCCGTTTTTTGACACCCACTGGACGCCCACCCTACCTGGAAAGGGGTCTCTCTCTCTCTTTCAACTGCCTTTCTTCCTTTTTTTCCCTACAAGGGTTTTTTTTTCCTTGGGAGTTTTTCCTTGTCTTCTTAGAGAGTCAAGACTGGGGGTTTGTCAAAAGGCAGGGCCTGTTAAATCCCATTGCGACACTCCTTGTGTGATTTTGGGCTCTACAAAAATAAATTGTATAATTTTAGTCAACAGTGATTAATTCTGGAACTAGCAACTGTAGACATCAGAGGTAACCTACAAAACTGGATCTCTAGTTGGCTAACAGATAAGACTACAGACAGGAGGAGAATACTCCACATAGAGCGGGGCCATCAGTGGAGTCCCTCAGGGGTCTGTCCTTGGACCGTTACTGTTTCTAATGTATATTAATGACGTTGATTCTGGTATAGTTAGAAAACTTGTCAAATTCAAAGATGACACTAAAACTGGAGGGATGGCAGACACTGAGGTGACAGCAAAAAGAATTCAAAATGACCTGGACAAGCGTCTGAACTGGGCCAACATGCAGTTTAGTGTGGAAAAGTGCAAAGTGCTACACTTGGGCAAAAGGGACATCAATTATAAATACCAGATGGGAGACACTGAGCTACATTTTCATTGAATATGCAATGTGCAGAAGGCAAATACAATGTTAGGTTCTAGTGTAAAAACTCAAAAAAAGTCGAAGGATGTTCTGCTCAAACTATTTAATGCGCCCGTTAGACCACCTCTGGAGTGTTGTGTGCAGTTCTGGTCATCACATTACAAGAAAGACATAGTAGCACTTGAGGCTGTGCTAAGGCGAGCAACCAAGTGCATCCTGGGTATTAAGGACATCTACTCTGATAAACTCAGAGAATTAAACCGGTTTAGTCTCGAGCAGAGGAGACTCCGTGGGGACCCCAATCCATGTGCAGTGAAACCTTGGACTGCGAGTAACTTGGTCTGCGAGTGTTTTGCAAGACGAGCTAAAATTTGTAATAAATTTTGACTTGATAAATGAGCAAAGTCTTGCAATACGATTAGTATGTATACGCTTTGTCTGCCAAGCATCACGTGATCACAACTGAGCTGATGGTTCTTCTCTCTCTTGCTGCGGGATTGTGGGTAATCATCAGTCGGCATGCCTCACTCATATAGTCAACATCCGTACGAGCGTATACTGTTTACTGCAGCATTGTGACAGCGTGTGTGTGTTGTAACGTGTGAGTCCCCGTCTTGCACCCCAAAACACAAAGCTGAGTCTCAGTACTTTAGCGACACCAGCTTTATTCAGCTTGAAACAGGAACAGCATGGTTATTTATTGTAGCGGGATCTGCCACTCTTATATACACAGAGACAGCAATCAGGCAGGGTTGTGCCCAGGTTAGTGGCCAAGTAATACTGTGCCATGCGCATTTATAAAGTTCCTTGTTCTTTGTATCACCCATCAACAGCAGGCGCTTATAGCATGTCCGCGATCTTTTCGGATTCGCTTTTATGGCAAACTGCTACAGCGCTGGGAGACTACGATTGCTTTGGGACGCTCTTCAGCGTGTTGTCCCGTTGGGTGGAATCCCACAAGAGTTTAGAAACTCACTCACACCAGCCATGATTCTTTTCAAAGGTAAAGTGCAGGTTAATTTGTTTTATGTATTTTTACTTTATATTTTGTATTAATCATTTTTATATGAATAGTTTTGGGTTGTGGATTGAATCATCTGAGTTTCCATTATTTCTTATGGGGAAATTCGCTTTGATATACAGTACGAGTGCTTTTGATTGTGAGCACGTTTCTAGAACGAATTATGCTTATGCAAACTGAGGTTCCACTGTATTTAAAACCTTCAAAGGTATTGATAAAGCAGATCCAGCTGAATTCTTTCAGCTTAAGGGTGAATCACATACTTGAGGACATCAGAGGAAATTAAGGGGACGCGCATTTAAGCCTGAAGCCAGGAAGCAGTTCTTTACACAAAGAGTTATAGGACAAACTACCAAGACATGGAGTTGAAACAGAAACCTGGACAACCTTGAAGAAGAATCTACAGAAAATATTGGGACAGCTTAGCTATTAGCTAACCAAACAGGCTTCATGGACTGAACGGTCTCCTCTTGTTTGTCAGATTTCTTATGTTTCTTATGATTTTATGATCTACAATGGCAAACAATGTGAGAAATGTCCATGGGATAAAGGAAAAAAATATCCAGTTACTTGTGTTGAATAATCTCCATGTCAGTTATCCAGTCAAAAATGTGTCTTTCTGCTAAAATATTGTTAAATATATACTTCCAGAAAAAAGCATATCCTAAACAGGAAGCTAAAGCCTCATGGACCTACTTTTATGAATTGAAGACAGGACTCTTGACCAACAAATTTATTACAAAAGGTTAAAAAATGATATTTATAATTATAGTAGAAAAAGTTAAAGACTAAGTCAGACACAGAGAGTCCTGAAGACCTCGGCCAGCTGGCTGCCAGACCCCTCCTGGGCATTGTACAATACCCCTTGCCAACAACTAATGGTCACCAACCTCTGTTGGGACATCAATGAGCTGAGATGGGCTGGGCCGAGAGATGAGACACAAATGCAAAAAAGGAGCATGTTTATTAATACAAAATTGATCAAGTGTGGTTATAAAATGTCTTCAATAAATACAGTAAATACTTTCCTCTCCTTCATAATTAACCTCTGCTATTTGAGGGCAGTGAGGTGGGATGGGTGTTGTGAGGTGGGCTAGAGCCAAAGGTTTCTACTGTGCCACTGTGATGTATAAGTTTACTTCACTTCCTCTTCTTCTTTGTCTTCCCCTCCTTCTTCTTCATCTTTGCCCACTCCTGTGTGGGGTCAATGTACTTGATCCACCTTATACAGCTCGGTCCTGCACCTCCTCACCAGTCAGACCCTTTTCCTTCAGATCTTCTTTTTCTTCATCCATCCACCTCTGCTTTAACCTCCTTCTCTTTCTCTTCCCCTGTACTTCCATTCCCATCACTCTTTTGCCCACACATTCATTGTCTTTCTTCATCACACATCCATACCACTTCAACCCACTCTCCAGTACTTTCTTTGATATCTCGCCCACTTTTGTTGTACCTCTGCTCATCTCATTTCTTTTTCTGTCCTTTTTTGTAACTCCACACTTCCATCTCAACATTCTCATTTCTGCCACATCCAACTTGCTGTCCTGTTCTCCCTTTACTGCCCACGTCTCAGCTCCATACTTCATTGCTGGTCTTAAAAACCTGACCTTTAACCTTCATCTTAATTCTTCAGTCACACAATAACCCTGATACCTTCTTCCAATTGTTCCATCCACACTGCACTCTATGGGTTATCTCTGAATCTAATTCTCCATCTTAGGCTACTACTTATTCTAGATATTTAATCACCAGGGGGCATACCAGCCACCCTACCAGACACAGGCAGGCACGGACACAAGTGCAGGTGCAACACACCTTTATTTCTTATGTGGGGACATCTTCCCCCTGTTTCCCACCCTTACAGCACAGTTCTTTCGTCCTTCCTTCCTTCCTTCCAGTCCTTTTCTTGCCACCACTCTTCCTCCTCCTCCTCCTCCTCCAGCAGGCTTGGTCCTCTTCCACCTGACTCTGGCCTCTGGTGTAGTGGCTGCTGACTTCTTTTATAAGGCACCCGGAAGTACTCCAGGTGCTCGTCGACCCGGTACCGGCAGCACTTCCGGGTGTGGAAGAGATGCTGCAATTAACTCTTTGAGGGCTGAATATTTTTTTCCAAAAAACTGTTTACTGAAAAGCGCACAAAGCATTGTTTCACACATAAATCAACATAAAGCAGTCGTTGCTGTGGCTTCTGTCGGTGCCTGTTCACTGTTTCTGGAAACTGCGTGGGGACGGCTCGATGGGCAGCAGGAATGCATGGCGGTGTGGTTGCCTGACTGTCTTCACGCAGTGGTGGCAATTGCAGTGCGACACAATCTGGTTTGTACGTCTTGTCATTGTAAGTGGTGGTCCTCCCAGGTGAATGTTGCCGTAGGTGCATCAGCTAGACAAACGCGTTCTGCACCACAATCAGCCAGGGCGTGATCAGCTAATACCAGTACCTCACATTTGTTTTGGATCTCCAGATCTCTTACATCCCACAAGTCAGAGTCCGATTTAGCGATAATAAGCAAAATGTCATTCACGATGCTTTGCGCATCTACTTTAGTCTCTCGCCCGATGTCGATGTCATTTTCGAGGTTGTTTGCTCTTTGCTACTCACGCACGTGTAGGGAATCGAGGCCAAATCAAGGAAGCTAACTTTCCTTCTAGCAGAGAGAGTTGAACTAAAACATAACAGCAAGTTTTGTCGCAGTTTACGGCTGATTTACATCCTCTATTCCTACATTTCGACAAATGTCGACATCCGCCCTGAAAGAGTTAAAGGCTCCACAGCTCTCCAGGTGCCCTCTGGCGGTGGCCAGGACCCCAGCAGAGTGAAGCTTCTAAGCTCCAAACCTGTGGCTGTACGGCCAGCCAGAGTGGCTACCCTCTAGTGTCCCGGGGCTGGCAGTGCCCAGAACACTGTCTCTCCTCTGGTCCTTCCACCGGCCAGGCAAAGATTCCAGCCATCCATCACAGTATCCACTCTTTTCATAGCCTGGCAGGCTAACATTTGAATCCTGATCAAATCCTGATCATCATTACATATTCCATCTTGTTCCTGTGTATCTTCAGCCCTCTCTGCCCTTCTCCTTTCTTCCAGCCTCCTCTCCACTTTCTCTTTTCTAGTGCTACACAACACAACATCGTCAGCTAAAAGCGTACACCAGGGGGCTGCTCTTCTATCCCATGACTCAACACGTCCACAACCACAGCAAAGAGTTTAATTCTACATTACGTTATTTACCTTAAGACATATAACTGAGGCCATGAATCGCCATGGACGAAGCACTTAAGCAATGTAAGTGAGCCGACAGAAAGAGGGTGAAACAGAGATAAGGGGAGACAAATGGGGCAGCTCAAGAAGGCTATTAAAGGGGTGCTGCTGTGCTTCTTGTTTGGTGGTGGTCTGAGGTTACTGGGTACTATTTAAAATCAAACTGTGGTGGCAATGAATGAATCCATTGTTAGCAATTTTATATTCTGATTTTGGAGCCAAAGATTGTTGAAAACAGTATAAATATGGCTGAAAGCTTAAGCTATGGATGGATGGAAGACATCTCGGCTGCCACTGCCTAGGACCATGCCTCCAGCACTCTTGAGGTGGTCAGAGCCAATCACCAGGGACCCCATTACTGCATTCTGCTTTGCCAGGAGCAGCTCCCTTCAACTGATTATTTAGTGGAGTCTAAGCCAAAAGAAGCCGAGTGCATCCTTTCTTTAGTGTTATCTATTTTTATCGTTTCTTCCTCTCAGAATTGTCGCTGTATCCCTGAGGAAGGATGTATAAATATTTACTAGCCACGGTAGCTGTTGAGGACCGGAAATTGAATAATTAAAGAATGTTTGCTGTCTCTTTCCCTACGTGTTTGTCTTCAGCACTTTTCCTCTGTACTTGCGTGTGTGAACGTCTCTTAACTGGTGCTCGTCTCTCAAGCCTACTTCTCATTATTACTGTCATTATTTTCAAGGTACCTTTCTCACCTCCTATCTGGTCTTATACTTTCCGTCTCTGAAGGCGACTCTATCAGCATGCCTCACGCGCCTTTACTCCTCCTTGTGCATCTCACACCCGCACTTCCTCTTTTCTCGGATCATCAAAGCCAAACTGACCAATCACACCAAAGGGAAACTGACCAATCAGATTGCTCAGAGGGACTGAACACACAGACCTTAGTATTTTTTTATGAACTAGATATTGTATTTTAAAATAGCTATACATTTTTGGATAAGTAAAGCAGGAAATCATTAAAAGAAAATATTCTCAGGGAGTATATACCCCTTGTTATGTTTTAGCTAGGGTTCCTTCTCTTCTCACGTACCATGGAAAATCTAGTAATGGCCATTTTTGTCTAAATTTAGTTTTTGGAGATACTAGGTCTTTTCTGATGTTATAAGGTAGCAGTGATGGCCAAATACAGTATGTCTTCATTCCAGTCACAGCACAATGGAAGAAGCTAGAACGTACACAGCATTTTACACACCGCAAGACAAAAACCTAGCAACTCCACTGACCAATGAGGACAGACCGCCTACCAATGAAAATGTCGGATTACGATCACATGGTTTAAATGCTGCGAGTGCATGATTTAAATGGCAGGTGTTGTTGATTAGTGACGCTCAGGAAAAATTAAATCTAGAGATCGTTAATTATAGGAGCGAATTCATTTTCTCAATTTGCTGAAAACCTGAAAGATGTTTGATTTGACTTGCTTGTATCGAATGTTGTTTGATTTTAATAACGTCAATAAATGCTTAAAAAAAAAGAAAGACTTAACATACCAGCTTTTTCCATAGATGGTGAATCTTGACTGGGGTTCAGATTCCTTTTTTATGTTTCTTTTTATTCTTTTGTGTATATAAATGTATGTTGTTCATGTTTAATATTTGTATAGTTATTCATTCTTCATCAGTATTGTTGTTCAGTTTGCGTTGTCAGGGATGCCAGGGGCAACAACCTGGCCGGGACACCGTGAGGGACCGGAAGAGGGTCAGAGCCCACCCTGGATCACGTGGGGGCCACCTTCCTGGTTTCTCTGAGGGCCACGGGTACAGCTCCACCCTGTAGGGGCACGTGGTCACCCCCAGGAGGCGCCCCAATGCCTTGGGGACTTGTTACCCCAGCACTTCCGACACACCAGGAAGTGCTGGGGGGAAGAATTAGGATGACGCCCGGAGAGCAGCCTGGGGCGTGGCCAGAGGAGGGATGCCGGGAACACCTGGGGCTCATCCGGGGACTGTTTAAAAGGGGCCGTCTCCATTCATTCAGCGCTGGAGTCGGGTGGAAGAAGGACGAGGCACGAGGAGAGTGTGGAGGCGGCCCGAAGAGAAGGCATATTGTGGCCAGGATTGTGACTTTGGGGTATTGTGCACGAACTGGGTCTGAGTGACCATTTATTATTATTGTAAATAGTTGTAAATAAACGTGTGGCGGTTGAAAAACAACATGTCCGCCTGTCTGTGTCCGGGTCGGCTCCACAGCGTCTATGTGTTTATGTACAGAATCTTCTGTTATCTTCCTTGTGTTTTGTGGATGTTTTCCCTAGAGTTAAGGTTCCCACCGGACGTGGTACCACCCACTGGTGGGCGCTGAAGAAATCTAAGGGGGCATTTCTGGTCCAAGACATATTAAGGGGGTGTTGGAGACCAGCCACCGCCCCCTTGGGCAATAATCGCAAGAACGCGCTAAAAACTTTGATTAATACTAAAAATCATCAAATGCATGTTTCAACCAATTATTCAAAATGTCCATTAAGAAAGACCTGTCCATATTAAATAGTAGGTATTTACAATTACATTATATTTACAAGTTTGCATTCTCAGATCATGCAAGTCCTTACAAGATTAACGCACGTGCAGAGGACCAAATCTATGCGTGTTTTTACTATAAATATGTGAGAAGTTTCTAATCAATACCAGATTGTTTCGGAATTCCTTCAGAGCAAGTGTAAACCTAAAATTACAGTGCGGTACCTACAGGTCACATTCAAAGGAAAACTTACATGGACCTACTTATTAAAAACTAGGGGGCTTCACTCACCAGTCCCCCCCGGCCTGCTCTACGCACCAGCCACTTCGCGTCTCTGCCGCTCGCGTATGTGGATTTCACTTTCACCAAGCAACAAATCTTTTAATTCTCGCTCATATGCCTCTTCATTGGGAAGAAACAGTACTTTCCCCTGCTGGCAACACGAATCAGACTATCTACAAGTCTCCCATCATCATATTTATCCGAAAGAGGATTTAGCATAACAGTCTATTAACAAAGAAAAGAAACAGATTGTCAATAGTGGGATGCGGCGATTTAAGGCACAAACATTGAGTTTGTTTCTTCACACCAAGCTCAGCCTTCTCATTAATAATATTATATTCATTTTTTTTAATAATGTATTTTTTTAATCATACTTTGAGCAATACACCAATATTGTTAACATCTTCTAATAAAATTATTTTAAAAATCTGTCCTTGTTTTTTAATATATAGTATAGTTCACCCAAGGGGGTATTAAATCACTCTCTAAAAAAGTGGGCTCTGACTCAATAAAGGTTGGGAACCTATGCCCTAGAGGCAGGACCCCCTGTATGTCACCATCAAGGGTCTGCCCACAGGCTGATAAAGGCAGAGGAAATTTAGAGTCCCTTGCAGTTCATTGAATGTGCTGCTAATTTTGATTTCTTTTTGATTTACTGGAGTTGGACCTCTGTGCTCTGTTCTTTTTTTTTGGATCATTCTTGGGACTTGAGTATGGCCTGAGAACATTTTGTGATAATAAATCTTTTGACTTATAGAGATCCTGTGTTTGCCCTTCTGTGACTTTCATTGGGTTTAACGATTTTCCCCCTCTAGTGGGCATCTGAAGCACAACACACTTCTTTCTCTCACATGTCACACGTCTTTCCAGGATGATTTGGTCTTTTTTTTTTTTCTTTCTGCACAGTTGAGCCCTTGTTCCAAACCGAAGATCTACCTGCATGTAAGCAGAAGAGGTTTTGAAGCCCAAGTCCTGGATCAGTTCTGGGGCAATCCCCATAGCCAAGAAAATCCTCTGGAATATCTGTGGCTGCACTCCTCAAGATCCTTCGCCTATCCCTGTAACCCTTATCCCCAGCACTCTTACAATAGGCCAGGAGATGAACACAATGAGGACCAAGGAGGATGTGTGTGCTGCTACTAATATATCTGGGGGCATTGATTAGCTTATATGGACCCCCTCCTCCCCACTACCACCATTTTGTCATGTTCTTGTTGGGTCCTGATCTTAGCTTTTATCACCCATATTTGCCTCTGATGCACATTTCTACTTGTCCACCTAATATAATTTGTTTTCTTTTTTTGTGTGTTTATAGCATTTTATTGAATTTATTCATTCAGGTAACATTTGATACGAGCAAGTCAAACTTGACAAAACTAAGTTCAAATCAACTCCCACCCATGAGAAAGAGAGCAAGGCCAACAGCCAGAGTAAATCTTTAAGAGTAGAAAAAAAAGGGGGAGAAAATCCTAATTTCTTAATCCCAAATGTGTGGTGGTCTCGCTGAAGACAGATATACATATGCATACACACATATACATAACATATACTGTGGCAGATGGCCAGGACTCATGCTCAGTTGGGATGCCCCTTTGACACTGGATCCAGGTAAGCAGTCATGGGATGCACACTATGTACCCCGGAACACTTGTTGGCAGCCCCCCTGGGTTTCATTGGTGCCAATATTTTGGAACACTGGAGCTCATTCCTGTTGGGCTCTGTGGCAACCGCCAGGGGGAGCTGGCCAGCCTAACAAGCCCGTCTGGGCAGGAAAGCAGCCACACCAGGAGGTGCAGCCAGAAGTAGATCAACGAGCACCTGCAGCACTTCCAGGTGGGCTATAAAAGGGGCTGACAGTCACCACTCTGGGCGCCAGAGTCGGGAGGAGGAGGAGGAGGAGGAGGAGGAGGAGGAGGAGGAGGAGGATGAAGCTGCCTTGGAGGAGTGGAGGAGAAAGTGTTTTGTGGTGGTGTTTTTCTTTATTGTGGTGTGTTTTGGGACTGTGTTAGAGCTGAGGGGCACGGGGAAGATGTGGACCTCAGCTGAAGAAAATAATTCTTTTTGGTTTATTTTATATGTGCCTTTGCTCTCAGTCTGTGTTGGGTCGACACCTATATAGCGCCTTTGCCACAATACATATGCATATACATATACATTGTAGATGCCACACGGCCTGGATGGACATCCCGGCCAGGAAAGGAAGCAGACCCGGAAGGAAGAGATGGCTGGACAGCCCTCTATAGTAGTAGAGAGATCAGTAGGGAACTGTTACTCCCCCAGCATGCTAGATGGCAGCAGTCCCGGATATCCCCACCCAGTGGGAGGCCAGCAGAGCATGCAGGAAAATGTAGTCTGGCAGGGCAGCCCTGCTGGGGTCACGGGGTGCCGCAAGACAGCGTTTCAGAGAAACTAGCTCCCTTGTCTAATAATGGACTTCCACGTGACTCGGAAGTACTTCCATTGGCCTATCACCGTGGCACCGGAAGTACTCCCAGGTCTGTAATTAAAGGGACCGCGCTCCCTTATTCAGGCGAGTCTGAGTTGGGTGGTAGAAAGGCAACACTTGACTGGAGGAAGGCAGTGCAGTGGTGAGAGAATTATTGTAGAAAGGGAGAAACCAGTGTTTTGTGCATATGTAACAATTTTATGGAGATATTTAAAATAAAACCTTCGTTTATTTTGATAAAGGACTGTGTTCTGTGATCGTGTCGGGGTTTGGGCAAGCTGATGGCCGGGTGCCCATCACAACATGTATACACTGTGAGGAACAGCCCGGACACAGACAGGCAGACATTGTTGCAAAGCACCATACACGTTTATTCATAACTAGTATTTACAAAGTGAAGACACACAACCCACTTTAACCCCAAAGTCCATGCCTCAGGCATTCGGGTGCACCCTGGCGGTGACCACGGGCCCCATAGGGTTGAGCTTCTAAGCTTTGTTGCCGTGGTCCTCAAAGCTACCAGGGCAGTCGCCCCCTTGTGGTCTGGATGAGGCGTAATCCCTCCTCCGGTCCTTCTGGGCATCCTAGCTGGGTACCACCCCCAGTCGCTTGCCACAATACATAAAAACATACACCTGGAGAGAACCGTGAGTGAATTGTGCTTAAAACTGGGTGGGAGCAATTAGACGGCTCACTGAGGGTCACATTTCTAAACCAATCTGATGCCTCGTGGGGGCGGAGTTCAAAGTAGGGGCGGGGACTTGAACTGCAGAGCTCTATTATAACAATAGAAAAGTCTCCTAAAAATCCCTATTAGACATATAAATGTGTGTCACCTGTGCAGAGTTAACAATAAAAACATAACGTTGCAAGTGAAAACCCTTTCTGTAATATCAGACTGTACGTTAATATTCAAAGACATCGATAAATGTGTGGAAAACATGAACAATACCTCGTTGCAAGTGCAGCATGTGCTCCCTGTTGTTCACTGTTACAACGATAGTCTGAGTCGAAATTTGAAAGAACTGGCTGCTATGCTTGTGAAAATATGAATGAACTGTAAAATGTGCATTTGAAGTAAACGGTTTGTCACACTGTGTCCTCTAGGGAGCACCACTGAGCTCCCAAACCGTCAAACACACCAGCACAGGTCCCAGGTTCAACTAATAATTTATTTTTACAAATACCTTCACACAGGTTGTTTTTCGAAGCTCTGACATAAGCACAACTGCTTCTTCTTTCTCTTCATTCCTCCCTTCCCACTTCTCCAGGTGAGTTTCGTCCTCTGCCTCCCAACTCCGACTCCACTAATGGAAGTGAGATGACTCCTTTTATACAAGACCTGGGCGGTTTAGTTTTCTTTGTCAGAGTGTAGCCCGTAAGAAGCTCTTCCCAAAATAGGGAGCGTTTCTTTCAGCAATGCCCTCCGGTGGCACCCAGAGACCCTGACAGGGTTGCCTTTCGAGACTACAGGTCCCATGATACCTTGCGGGTGTCCAACCAGGGAGGTGACTGGAGAAGCACCGCCCCCTCCGGTGTTTGGGGGATAAACTGTCTCAGTCCATTCAATACATCAATACACTCCAACTACCCTGGCTGGAATGGAAATCATTAGCCATCATGGCTGGGTTGCTTATTCCATTACACTGTCCATCCACTATGCCCTCTCGACCAAGTAAAGCAAAACTCTCCAACCCAGTCGGGACGCTGGTCCTTCCTGGATGGAGCAGAACTTGTTAAATTAAAATTGCAACAAAACTGAACTCCTGCAAATTGGGACTAAAGTGTAACTTAATAAAATGAGCTCCTTCCCAGTCCATCTTGGCGGTGATCTCATCAGACCTGCCTCTACTGCAAGGAATCTCGGTGTCATTTTTGATTCCTCCCTTTCTTATAAATCACACATAAATCACATTAAGAAACGTTCTTACTTTCACCCCCGTAACATATCCCGTGTTCGCTCCTTCCTCTCCTTTTCTAATGCTGAGAAACTTGTTCATCGATTATTTTACTTCCCTACTGGCAGGTGCCCCTTCTAATCTTATATCACAGCTCCAGCTTATTTCTTACTCCAACCAGCAACACTGAGCAACAACAACAACAACAACATTTATTTATATAGCACATTTTCATACAAACAGTAGCTCAAAGTGCTTTACATAATAAAAGAATAGAAAAATAAAAGACAAAAAGAAAAACAAAATAAACCAACATTAATTAACATCGAATAAGAGTAAGGTCCAATGGCCAGGGTGGACAGAAAAAACAAAAAAACTCCAGACGGCTGGAGAAAAAATAAAATCTGTAGGGATTCCAGACCATGAGACCACCCAGTCCCCTCTGGGCATTCTACCTAACATAAATGAAACAGTCCCCTTTGGATTTAGGATTCTCACGGAAGGGCTTGATGATGATGGTCACGTAGACTTCTGCCTTTTAATCCATCCATCATTGTTGGAGCATCATGAAGCTTTGAGTAGGTGGAGGTGGCGCAGGCCACCACCACAAAGAAACCAGAAAAAGAAACAGAAAAGAGAGTTGGGGTCAGTACGGATTTTAGAGCCACCATGAGTAATTATTATGAGGAAATTGAACATATAGAGTATCAGGATTAAGTTAAATTAAGTTAAATTGAAGTTATAAAAAGGCCATGTTAAAGTAATGTGTTTTCAGCAGTGTTTTAAAGTGCTCTACTGTATCAGCCTGGCGAATTCCTATTGGCAGGCTATTCCAGATTTTAGGTGCATAACAGCAGAAGGCCACCTCACCACTTCTTTTAAGTTTAGCTCTCGGAATAATAAGCAGACCCTCATTTGAAGATCTAAGGTTACGATTTGGAATATAACGTGTCAGGCATTCCGATATATAAGATGGGGCGAGATTATTTAAGGCTTTATAAACCATAAGCAGAATTTTAAAGTCAATCCTGAATGACACAGGCAACCAGTGTAGTGACATCAAAACTGGAGTAATGTGTTCACATCACACCCATCCTGCTCCGTCTTCATTGGCTCCCTGTGTCTTACGGAATCGAATATAAAATCCTACTAATGACCTACAAAGCCTTAAATAACCTCGCACCAAACTACATCAGCGACCTTCTCCATCAATATGTGCCTGCCCGCCCCCTAAGGTCCTCTGACTCTGGCAATCTTGTTGTGCCCCACACTAATCTACACTCCATGGGAGAGAGGACCTTCAGCTGTATAGCGCCCAGACTCTGGAATGACCAACCAAAATTAATCAGGTCAGCGGACTCTATGAATTCTTTTCAAAACCAACTCAAAACTCATCAGTTCAGGAAGGCTTTTAGCTCTACTTGACTTCATTACCCTTCTCTCAGTTTACCTCTCTGTCAAGTTGCTCATGTAACCTGTGTGTGTGTGCGCTAGACCATCAATTAAGTTGTCAGGTTTTTTTCTCTGAATTTGCTGTCTTAATCTTCTTTCTTTATCTGGTTTAGTACAATGCTATATACTGTATACCCTGCCGTTCATTCTTAAACTCTGTAAAGCGCCTTGAGCCTGGGAAAGGCGCTCTATAAATAAAATGCATTATTATTATTCACATACACCCTGTCAAAAGGCCTGACGTTAAGAGAGCTGATTGTGAAGAACCACATGAGATGCAGATTTCAGTGCTCAAAATACCCAATTCAACAAATCTGCTGTGAGCACATGGTGGTGCCCCTATGCCCCAAACCACAGACACAATAGTACTCTACACACTCCTTGATAAAAATAAAGTGATTTATTATGAACAAGTCACCATATAAGTAATAGCGGCCAAACACAATTAAACAAGCAGGTGTCTTTCTGTCTCCTGTTGCTCCTCTTTTCAGTGTCGCCTGCTGCCTACCGATGTGAGGTGCCAATTTCTTTTTAAGCCGGACCAGGGAATGCTTTCAGTGCCACATCGTGTCTTCCTGGAAGCACTTCCAGGTCATATAGAAAGTAGGGAGGTCCTTTCCTGACAAAACTCTCTACTGGCACCCGAGGACCTGTGAACTCCAACTCCCAAGCACCCCTGCAGGTGTCCCGACTAGGCTGCCATATGAGGACCACTGCCACCTGCTGCATGGGGGATGAAACTGCTCGTAACTCCCCACATCCGCTGGTTTAAGCTCCATTTTAGTCCGGGCGGGCACAAAAGTTATCTCTTCATCCAAGCCGGTCAACTCATTTGTCCTTCGGTTTTGGCCTCCCATCCAGGTAAGAAACTGTCTTCCTTCTCAGCCTGGACGCCTGTTCTCCTCCTGCACTGCCTAAGAATACAAGCAAGAAGAACGACTTAGCTGCACAATAGCCATCCTCTGACTGCACTTCCAAATGGGTAACTAAAGGAAGTTACCATTACTGTCCAATTAGAAATGCAAATGTGCTGTTTCAGAGTTTTAACACGTTGGATATCCACGGACCACAATGCTTGTTGTTGTCATGTCATATAGTGATGCAGTAGTCCAAATGACAGAAAGATATCACAGCAGACAGAGACTCTTCTCAGACGTGTGCAATGTGGTGTTTGCGTCCTCTGCCATTACGACATATTGTGAGGTTTCTAAACCGCGTCCTGAAGCGTGATCACTGTGTCTGTGGAAGACTGTTTATCCATTGCCAGGGCAACCGCAGGCTCCCAGTGCTGCAGTGGCTCGTTGCCGAAGCAAATCCGAGCCGATCGCGGTCTCGCTATAAGCCCCTGTAGTCAATGGGTGATGCAAGGAACATAATAAATACAGGGAACAGGATTACTTGGCCACAACCCTGCCTGACTGCTGTGTCGTCTGTGTATAGGAGAGTAGGAGATCCCGCTACAATAAATAACCACGCTGTTCCTGTTTTAAGCGGAATAAAGCTGGTTTTGCTAAAGTACTGAGACTCAGTTTTGGGGTTCAAGACAGAGACTCACGCGTCACAATACAAATTTACCATTAAGCTCCAGTTACCTTGTGTTACTGAGCTCCTGAATGGACAAAAGCAGTTTTAGCTTTTCATTTCCTTTCAGTGACAAGTCTTTTATTCAGTTTTCTTTTGCTGTCTCCCTGAAACCCCGACGGTTTAGTTTAGTGCATGGACTGGAGGAACTGGGACAGTTGGTGTTTTTAGGAACATGTTCAGCGGGTGGGACCTTTGCGGCACCAGATATTTGGTGCAACTCAATACACACTTTTAAGCAAGTTGTCCCCAGACATGTGTTCTCGTTTGAGAAGCACGTCTAACCCCCATGAGATTACTGCGTTAAGAACTTTAAGCCTACGTTCTGGGGGCACATACACAGCCAGGGGTGTAGCACAGAAATCTGTGGGCACCTTCCTCTCGAAAACCAACTTTTCACTTCAGGCTTCAAGGGCACCCACACCCAGTGGGCCCTGGAGAATCATTACCCTTAGCGATATACTATTGAGCGAATGTCTGAAGAACATTCCATTAAAAGAAAAAGATCTCTTTTTAATGATTGTAATAGTGACGCTGATTGAAATGCAGTGTCTATCTGCTTGAATAACACTCTGCTTTTAATGCTGAACTGAATGTCGGATAAATGCTAGAGATGTGTCTTTTGCACCTTTTAATAAGCTCAACTTACAGATTTACAAAGAAAATAATTATATGTGTAGGTGGAGGAAAAGGTGTTGCCCGCTGTGGGACCTCATTTTTTTATTTTTATTTTTTGTTGAATTCTAACAATGAGACTATAACTTGCGACTCAACCCAGAAGCCTTTCAAAATTCAATTTGCTCCGCGGGGTTTTAGTGAAACATCTAGTCTTACTCTGCTCTCCGTAAAGCCGATTGACCCCCAGGTCTTTTTTTTTTTTTCTTTTCATAAAAGTAGCTTTTTTTTTCAAGCAAGGGCAAGTTCTTCTCCAATAAAGCAAATGCCTTATTCCCTGTCCAGGTTTTCTCTTTTATTACCAGCGAGGAATGGGTCTGCTTTTAATGTGAGTTTGGCAGTCAAGGGCCAAAAGAGCCCATCCATCATTATGCACTAAGCATGTCAGGGCAGGCGACAACTTCCTAAACAATAAGAACTTTCAAGACTCGCAGGTTCAAGAAAACAGAAAACCGGTCACTCCTGAATAGCCCTCTTGGGCTATCTGATTTACTTATCAAAGGTGGATTGAGTTACAGGCATTAGGAGAAGCCTTTTGAAAAACACGCCTGAATGCTGTCTTTACAGCAAGATATTAACTTTACACAAACCATGACTCTCTTTTACCGATTTTTTTCTTTTCTTTTGTAAATGAATCTCAAAAATATCAAAAAGAAAAAAGTATATACATATACAGTATGTATATATATATATATATATATATATATATATATATATACAGTACATATAGGCATGGAGAAAAGATAAAGGCATGAAGCAAATGGATCATTGAGTGTTTTGAAATCTGAAAACTGCTGTAAGAATTTGAAACTTTTAATTATTTGTATTTTATTTTTGCAATTGAGATCAATAATCTATCTATCTATCTATCTATCTATCTATCTATCTATCTATCTATCTATCTATCTATCTATCTATTTGTATGTCTATCTGTCTGTCTGTCTTATATAGTGCCTTCCATATCTATCTATCTATCTATTATATAGTGCCTTCCATATCTATCTATCTATCTATCTATCTATCTATCTATCTATCTATCTATCTATCTATCATATAGTGCCTATCCATCCATCCATTATCCAACCTGCTATATCCCAACTACAGGGTCACGGGGGTCTGTTGGAGCCAATCCCAGCCATCACAGGGCACAAGGCAGGAAACAAACCCCAGGTAGGGCACCAGCCCACTGTAGGGCACAAACACACACACACACACACACACACACGCACACACACACTAAGCACACACTACGCACACACTAGGGACAATTTAGGATCACCAATACATCTAATCTGCATGTGTCAAATGCTGCACTTAAGTCTAACAACATAATTACAGTGGTGTTTCCTTCATCAGAGGATGTCAGAATGTCGTTTACAACCCGTGTTAGTGCAGTTTCTGTACTATGACCAGACTGAAATTTCTGAAATAAATTGTAATGCGTAAGTTATGACTGAAGCTGATTGATGACTACTTTTTCTAGTATTTTAGAGAGAAAGGGTAAGTTTGAAATAGGCCTATAATTATTTAGTATGTGTGGGTTTAGTTCTGACTTTTTAAGTAATGGTTTATCTATCTATCTATCTATCTATCTATCTATCTATCTATCTATCTATCTATCTATTGATCCAGTTTCACATACTGTATCTTGTAACTCCCTCAGAGGTCTCCCAGGTCTCTTGATGGCCTCCCTCACTAGTCATCTTCTCACACCATGACGCAGCTTCTGTGGACTGCTTACTGCTATGCCATATTCTTTCCATCTCTTAATGGCCGACTGAAGTGTATAATCACGGACTTACTGTCCATCCCCTGACTTGTGCTTGTTATGGAGGTCCGCAGGGTGTTGTGTGGTCTTCATTGTGCTGGTCGGGCGACCATCCAGACTCTCCACAAGCTGGAATTTCTACATGCAAGTGCAGTTATACTAAAATGAGTGAAAACCCCAGACAGGTGACCTCCATTGAACTAATGAGGTGATTTCTAAAACTAATCGGCTGTACCCGTGCTGCTTTAGGTGTTTCAAGTTAAAGTGGGTGAATACTTGTATTCATTATTTTTTTTAATTCATTTAGAACACTTTGAAGAGATCTGTTTTCAAGTAAATGAAGAGTGATCAGGGCTAAATATTTATCAGTTACATCCAGCATTAAAGAAACTGCTTATAACAATGGTTCTCAACCTAGGGGGGCACGAAGTAACAAAAAGGGGGGCGCAAAGATGTGAAAACAAGAATCAAAAATATGATAAATACATCTATTGAAACCAAAACAAATGAACTTAAACTACATTCTGATACTAGAAAAATAAATATAGAGTAAGATAAATGTCGATAAAAGTTAAGTAGGTATAATAAAATAGGCATCTATGATATATCATTTATTAAAAGAGAACAAATTGGTATTAGTGGGCTTCTTTCAAAAAAACGTTAGGGGGGCGCGATTAAAAGTGTTATGAAAACTTGGGTCACAAATACTTAAAGGTTGAGAAACGCTGACTTATAAAGAACACAGCATTGTGTGCCCCTTCAAAGGTGGACAGTAGGAGGAAAGATGAATTTATGCGCCGCGTGCTAGAAATTAATTTAGAGCTGACCTACAGCAATGGGTAATGGTGGAAATTAAAACTCCTTTGTAACTTCAGGCTCTCCTCATTGATTAGATTCAGTGATCCCGGCGAGAGGTCACAATCACTCATCTTCAGGTTTTTGGATTGTTTACCCTTTGTCTGAGTTGGAGAGTCCTGATGTTTGGGTAAACGGAGGGCTTTTGACCCCGTCGAGCAAAAGCCCTTGGTGGTACACGATGCCAGTGTCTGTCAGACTCTGCCAGACGACTTTAGTCATGATTCAGATCCTAAAACTGTAGAATGATGGAATGGGGGGGACAGGGAAACAAGAGTGTAGTGTAGTGGCGCTGCCACCAATTTACTGACACAAGAAGGGCACAAAATAGTGAAATGTAAGCAGTGAGGAGAATAATAATGCAGTTCAACCTAACGGTGAGATTAATAAAATGTGTTTGTAATTGTAACAGACCAAGAGGAGAGCGACTAAGTGACTAAGTGTCAGATTTTCCGTATTTACTGTGCCATTCACGCACCATGCTCCAGATTTCCACAAGTCTTTGCATAATGATGTACTTCCTGGCTTCTGCTTCTGCCCAATTCTGCTGTGTGATCAGGCAGGTTAGGTGGGCAGCTGATGGCTGCTGACTATTTCTGAAAGGGACCTCACACACCGCCATCCTCGTTTCCAGTTTTTTCCAACAAGAACAAGACATCTCACTTGCACACGGCAGTTAAATGTTGAAATTATATCAAACTCAAAGCACCAAATACAAAAAAAGACACACAACCAACACAAGATGAGCACAAAAACAACGAAAACATCACAAATGACAGTCAGCAGTCTGACAAATGTTAATCCCGGTGTTCTGCAATTTCAATCTAAAAACAGGTGACGCTCAACTCAATGTGTCACACATGTGCTAGTAGGGATCATCTGGGAGGCTTAAGTAAGCCTGTTGATACGACTCCAAGGCGCGGGGGGCGCTGTGCTAATAACTTCTCCAGCTTTTACCACAGCAAAAGTTGCCCCCAGGAGAAAAGGCCTAGTCCCACCCCCAATCTAAGCCCTGCCCCTTCCAGGTACCGGGTGTCTATAAACAGACAATCCAACAAGGATGGCGTCCTTTGACCCAAGAAACTAAGAAGACGGGCCTCCCTGATGCCAATATATTCAGTGACAGTGCCAGAGCCACTTGCTTTTGTTTCAAAATTTTTATATTTCACAAAGAAATGTTTTTGGTGGTCTATCAATCACTCAGACCTTAGGCGGATTTAGGTATAGGTGGCATGAGCAGCTACCCAGGGTGGCATCTTACCAAAGGAGGCCCCACCCAAAAAATCTGACTCTGACAGCCTCAGTCTGTCAGTCTAATGGGGGCACCAATTATGTAACTGAAGGGGTGCGTGTTCTGGACATCAAGGTGGGTTCCAGTCGTTGAAGTCGAATACTGACTATTTGCTACAGACACAGAGGGACGCCGTCTCCCACCATGCCTTGGGCTTCGACCAGCACTGACCCCAACAATTTGCACCTGTGTTCTTCCAATGCCATAACGGAGAAAACGGGTAAACTTCTCAGATTAAAAAAATCCATCTTATTCCTGCCGGCTCTTCCACACGTGCCACACCACAACAGCTGTTCCTTTCGAGATGGGGAATAGCGTCCTGATAGTTTATATGAAAAAATTGCAATTGTTGAAGTTCCCTGGATTTGAAAGACCCTCCTTGCAAGGAACTTCCTACCTCTTTTAACCCACATCCATCCAGCCCACGATACATCTTCTACCTTAAAGGTGCAGATCTTACCTCCATTTTGGGGCAAGTCAATGTGATCAAACAAATAGAGCAACCATAAGGGGAGATGACAACGCCACACACAACACTTATGGGGCCACCGCCACAGGGTCAAAGTGCATTTCTTCTTAATGTCCACTGCGTTCTTGAGTCTGTCAGTAATGAACTCCTTTCAGAATTCAATCTTATGAATGTCTCTGAAAATGTTAGAAAGCTGGGTTTGGTCCGCAAGCAATCTTCTTTAATTCAAATTAAGTCATTTTTATGTTATGAGATGGTCTCAAAGTAGAACATAACAACATAAGAAATGTGACAAATGAGAGGAGGCCATTCAGTCCATCGAGCCCGTTTGTTTAACTAATCAATCAATCATTCAACATTTATTTATATAGCACATATTCATACAAAAAACTGTAGCTCAAAGTGCTTTACAAAATGAATAGAGAAATAGAAGACACAATAAAAAATAAACATAAGCCAACATTATTTAACATAGAATAAGAGTAAGGTCCGATGGCCAGGGTGGACAGAAAAAACAAAAAAAACACCAGACGGCTGGAGAAAAAAATAAAATCTGTAGGGGTTCCAGAACACGACACCACCCAGTCCCCTCTGGGTATTCTACCTAACATAAGTCAAACAGTCCTCTTTGTATTTAGGGTTTTCATGGAAGGACCTGATGATGATGGTCACGTAGACTTCTGGCTTTCAGTCCATCAATGTTGGTGTATCATGATGCTTTGAGTAGGTGGTGGTGGCGCAGGCCGCCACCACAAAGAAACCGGAAAAAGAAACAGAAGAGAGAGTAGGGGTCAGTACGGATTTTGGAGCCACTGTGAATAGTTATTATAATGAATTGAATATACAGAGTATCAGGATTAAGTTAAATTGAAGTTATAAAAAGGCCATTACTAACAGCTAAGCTGTCCTGATATCTCACTCAGATTCTTCTTAAAGGTTGTTAAGGTTTCTTCTTCAACTCCATGTCTCAGTTGTTTGCTTCAGAGTCTCAAAACTCTTTGGATAAAGAAGAGCATCCTGGCTTCAGTAGAAAACACCCTTCCCCTTAATTTCCACTGATGTCCTCGAGTACGTGATTCACCATTAAACTGAAAGAATTCTGCTGGATCTGCTTTATCAGTGCCTTTGAGGACTGTAAATGCCAGGATTAGATCCCCATGTAATCTCCTCTGCTTAAGACTAAACTGGTTTAATTCTCTGAGTCTGTCACAGTAGGACAGGTCCTTAACTCCCATGATGCACTTGGTTGCTCTCCTCTGCACAGCTTCAAGTGCTGCTATGTCTTTCTTGTAGTGTGGTGACCAGAACTGCACACGACACTCCAGATGCGGTCTAACGAATGTATTGTATAGTTTTCAACATATCATTTCTTGACTTAAATTCAAAAGTTTTTTTGTGATATAAACTAACATTTTATTAACCTTTTTAATCGCTTCAGTGCATTGCTTAGACAATGAGAATGTTGTGTCAACTCCTAAATCCTTTTCAGAGGTTGCTTCCTGCATGACAGTGTCTCCCATCTTGGGTTTGTAATTGACTAGCTGTCCCACCGCGGCTCTGCCCACATACAGTATCTCACAAAGGTGAGTACACCCCTCACATTTGTGTAAATATTTGATTATATCTTTTCATGGGACAACACTGCAGATATGACACTTTGATACAATGTAAAGAGGTCAGTGTACAGCTTGTATAAGAGTGTAAATTTGCTGTCCCCTCCAAATAACTCAACACACAGCCATTAATGTCTAAACCGCTGGCAACAAAAGTGTGTACACCCCTAAGTGAAAAATGTCCAAATTGTGCCCAATTAGCCATTTTCCCTCCCCGGTGTCATGTGACTCGTGAGTGTTACGAAGTCTCAGGTGTGAATGGGGAGCAGGTGTGTTAAATTTGGTGTTATCGCTCTCACACTCTCTCATACTGGTCACTGGAAGTTCAACATGGCACCTCATGACAAAGAACTCTCTTGAGTTTCTGAAACAAAGAATTGTTGCTCTACATAAAGATGGCCGAGGCTATAAGAAGATTGCCAACACCCTGAAACTGAGCTACAGCACGGTGGCCAAGACAATACAGTAGTTTAACAGGACAGGTTCCACTCAGAACAGGCCTCGCCATGGTCAACCAAAGAAGATGAGTGCCACGTGTTGAGCATCATATCCAGAGGTTGTCTTTTGATAATAGATGTACGAGTGCTGCCAGCATTGCTGCAGAGGATGAAGGGGTGGGGGGTGAGCCTGTCAGTGCTGTCATATGCCCGCCGCACACTGCATCAAATTGGTCTGCATAGCTGTTGTCCCAGAAGGAAGGCTCTTCTAAAGATGATGCACAAGAAAACCCACAAACACTTTGCTGAAGACAAGCAGACTAAGGACATGGATTACTGAAACCACGTCCTGTGGTCTGATGAGACCAAGATAACTTATTTGGTTCAGATGGTGTCAAGCGCGTGTGGCGGCAACCAGGTGAGGAGTACGAAGACAAGTGTGTCTTGCCTACAGTCAAGTATGGTGGTGGGAGTGTCATGGTTTGGGGCTTCATGAGTGCTGCTGGTACTGGGGAGCTACAGTTCATTGAGGGAACCATGAATGCCATCATGCACTGTGACATACTGAAACAAAGCTGATCCCCTCCCTTTGGAAACTGGGCCGCAGGGCAGTATTCCAACATAATAACGACCCCAAACACACCTCCAAGACGACCACTGCCTTGCTAAAGAAACTGAGGGTAAAGGTGCTGGACTGGCCAAGTATGTCTCCAGACCTAAACCTTATTGAGCATCTGTGAGGCATCCTCAAATGGAAGGTGGAGGAACACAAGGTCTCTAGCATCCAGCAGCTCCGTGATGTCGTCATGGAGGAGTGGAAGAAGATTCCAGTCACAGCCTGTGAAGCTCTAGTGAGCTCCATACCCAAGAGAGTTAGGGCAGTGCTGGAACATAATGGTGGCCACACAAAATATTGACACTTTGGGTACAATTTGGACATTTTTCACTTAGGAGTGTAGTCACTTTTGTTGCCAGTGGTTTAGACATTAATGGCTGTGTGTTGAGTTATTTTAAGGGCCAGCAAATTTACACTGCTATACAAGCTGTACACTGACTACTTGACATTGTATCAAAGTGTCATATCGTTAGTGTTGTCCCATGAAAAGATATAATCAAATATTTACAAAAATGTGAGGGGTGTTCTCATTTTTGTGAGATACTGTAGTGGTGAAACAGGACAAACTTTAAAAATCAATAAAAAAATTTTTTTTATGTAATTCTGGCCAAGCAGAAGGAAGGTCAACGTTGGCACTGAATCTGATCGTGTTCAGCATGGGGAGAAAAGCACGTGGCCGTGATATCTCTGGCAATCAGCAGCTACCCTCTGTCACACACATTCACCTAGGACGCAGCCAACAAGCCCTAAGGTGAGTGATATTGCAAGTGATAAGGGGTTGATTAAATGTATTAATGCCTCGCTCCCTCCTTCAACAGAACCAAAAAAGAAAAATAACTCACCTTCATTACTTCCAGTTAACCAAAATGACTTCCATTCCATCATTCCGATTCCATGTTCCAGCGATGATGTCAATTCCGGCTCTCCCGTGATGATGTCACTTCTGGGTCCCCCTTATCATGTCACTTCCGTCTCCGCCATGATTATGTCACTTCCAGCCAACCACGATGACATCACTTCCGGTTCTCGTTGATGACGTCACATTCGTTCATCTGTTATGACGTCATTTCATGTTGTATAATTTCCTGCCACCATTTTGTTATATAAACTCCATGTCTACACTGTTCTGCATCAAATGCTCTGGTTTTTGGTCATTTTTGCATCATCGTTTGTCCACGGACATTATATGGGGTCATTCCCCAACGGTTCGTGACGACTTTTGTCTCCTTTATTGTGTCACACCTCTAAAACATACATAGCTCTGATCTGTCCCTCAAAAACGTCAAACGTTACTCCTTAACAATCTCTAGAAGATAATGTCTGCTGAACAAACAGGTATCACTAGCTAAGCGGAGACAGGGTACACTCCAACACAACTCGAGCGACGGCTGGTGTGTGAGTAAGGAGAGCCCCGTACGGTTCCCTACTCCTGAGGTTTCTCTTCCCCCTCAATCTCTCTCTGTCTCAGATTCACGCAAATAAATCGGTACTGCAAGCAAACTATAATATTTAGCGTGATGACAGAAGTCGCAAAATCAAATCAAATCTAAATCCGTTAAGTAGTTCTCTCATGAAAAGTGGACAGATGTACAGACAAACAGATATTGGATTTTATATATACTGTGTATATATATAGGTGTCCCTTTTGCCCACATGTAGAACTTTGCCACTTTTCCACATTAAACTGCATGCTCAAGGTGGTCACCCAGTTCTGAAGCTCGTCCAGGTCATTTCATGAATTCCCTTTGCTGCCATCTCAGTATCTGCCATCCCTCCAATTTTAGTGTCATCTGTGAATTTGACAAGTTTTCTTAATATACCAGAATCAATGACATAAATACACATCAGAAACAGTAATGGTCCAAGGACAGACCCCTGAGGAGATCCAGTTTTGTAGGTTACCTCTGATGCCTGAAACTTCTACTTTCAGAATTAATCACTGTTGGCTAAAATTACGTCATGAACTTTATTTTCTCCATTCTTCATGAAAACCCGAGATTAAAAATTTTACTCAGCCGCCACTACTAAGTACATGGGGTAAGTCGCAAATAAAAAAAATAAATTTTTGGGTGGAGTGTTGCTTTAATGGAAAGTTCTCATCGGGTCAGAGCGGACAGTGCCTGAGGCCTCCAGTGTTCTTCATCCCCTCCTTAGTGGCGTCCACTCTGCCACCGAAGCATTCAGCCTGGGGCGATGGAGTGAACTGTGACAGGGTTATCACAGCAATTGTTAAAGCCAAAGCAATAGACTTTAAAACTAAAAGGGAGGAGGCGTTTCTTTAATGTGCCTCTTAGAATTGGATTAGCAGTCTTACAATTTGTTGTTTTTTTGTTATGATCGCCACTACCTCGAAATGTCAAACATTTTTAAGGCCTGAAGACGTATAAGAGGGGCCCATACCTGGTAATTTGTTCTTGATTCCCACAACTCTGAATAAAGAAGTCCTTCCTGGCTTCAGTCCTAAATACACATCTCCTTCATTTCCACTGATGTCCTCAAGTGCTTGGTTCTTCTTCTTCTTCTTCTTCTTTCAGCTGCTCCTGTTAGAGGTTGCCACAGCGGATCATCTTCTTCCATATCTTCCTGTCCTTGTCATCTTGCTCTGTTACACACATCACCTGCATGTCCTCTTTCACCACATCCTTAAACCTTCTCTTAGGCCTTCCTCTTTTCCTCTTGTCTGGCAGGTCTATCTTTAACATCCTTCTCCCAATATACCCAGCATCTCTCCTCTGCACATGTCCAAACCAACGCAATCTCGCCTCTCTGACTTTGCCTCCTAACTGTCCAACCTAAGCTGACCCTCTGATGTCCTCATTTTTAATCTTGTCCATCCTCGTCACACCCAATGCAAATCTTATCATCTTTAACTCTGCCACCTCCAGCTCTGTCTCCTGCTTTCTGGTCAGTGCCAATGTCTCCAGCCCATATAACATAGCTGGTCTCACAACCGTCCTGTAGACCTTCCCTTTCACTCTTGCTGATATCCGTCTGTCACAAATCACTTCTGACACTCTTCTCCTCCACACTCTCCTTTACTCCTCGCTTCTTCCTTAAGAGAAAAACATTCTGATTCTTCTACTTCATCCTTTCCTTTGGGAAAGACAACTTTTGTTTTTCTAGTATATTTTGGGGTACTTTGTCTTTGCCATAATAGGTCTTGGAACACGAAATTTTGAAATTAAGAGTTTCTATAAGAAAAAAAAATTATTTACTATAGCTGAATTACTTGTGCATTGTTTTCATGTCTTGTTAGCCTTTCACGGCCATCAATCCCTTGCTTATGTTGACATTCCTTTTCCTTGTCTTTTTCATTCATTATAGAATTTGGATTATTCATTACGATTATTTCTGTTTTTATTGCTCCATTCATTTATCATTTAGTCAATATTTTTAATATGCTGTTGTTTTTGTTATGTTTAAGAATATTCCTGTACTGTTTCTTTAAATGTCTTTATGTTCTTTGTGTTTTGTGATGTCATCTCTGCTAAGGACCGCCCCCAACTCCATTCAGGGAAAGATAGGAAGTGGAGTCCCTGCGGTTCATTGAATGCGTTTTGCAAGAGTGTGGGTTTTTCTGTAACCATTGCCTTGTTTCTTTGAATTTACTGGTTTCGTTGGCTTTTTTTGCCTCTGTTTAAGAAATTAAACAAAATTGTTGTTTTTTCTGTCCACCCTGGCCATCGGACCTTACTCCTTTTCTATATTAACTAATGTTGTCTTATTTTAATTTCTTATTTTGTCTTTTATTTTTCTTTTCTTCATTATGTGAAGCAGTTTGAGCTACTTTTTGTATGGAAATGTGCTATATAAATAAATGTTGCTGTTGTTGTTGTTGTTGAACCCTGGAGTACTTCTGGTGCAAGAGGATCACCACCTGGAAACACTGTAACAAGGGAAGCCAACTCCCAGCAGCTCCCCCTAGTGGCACCCAGGAACCCCAACAAGGCTGTCCAGCAAAACTACAACTCCCATGCAGCCCTGCATGTGTCCAGACGGGAGCCATATCAGAGTGATACTGCCACCTGGTGTACTGGGGGACCATTTAGCCCCAGGGAGCAGTCATCCTCTGTTCTTCCACCATAATGGCCTGGGAAAGGTACAACCAACCAGCATAGTCGGAATGCCCATCCATTCAAATCTTTCTTTTACTAAGGAATCCCAGGCAGACAAGGAACCTTCCACCCCTTTTGGGGTGCCAGCCAACCCGTGTCTTCTATGTCAGGGTACAGACGTCTATCTATATTTTATTTTTGTGTGGATATTAAGTGAGTATTTGACCCCCCTAATGTATGTTTTGAGTGTTCCACATGATATCTCAGAGGATACATTTGTTTTAACAAAAAAAAATGTAGATGTAAGCATCAGTAGGCTTTGCGTCCCAGGAACCAAGTTACCCAAACTATTCTATAACATTTCAGTAATTGTTTACCACTTTAATGCTAATCTTTCTGATCATAAAATAGGTCATTACGATAGCAATTGATGAGACGAATTCATAATTTATTGCCGAATTACGGTATTAGAGGGTTCCTCCAGAGTGCCTCAAAAACTAATCAGCACATCGTCATCTCATAATGGGCTTAAGTTTCGAGTTTGGTATTCTTCCGTCCAGCCGTTGTAGCTCTAGACTGTCCTCAAGGAAGTGCGACCCACAGACACAGACACATTGTGGCGTACGGTCAGGCTCCTTGTCCAGCCAGAATGCCTCCAGACTGGATGGACCCGGGGAGGGAGCGTATCCAGAGCACTACCTCCCCCAAAGCGCTAGGTGGCAGCCCCCCTGGGTTGCAGCAGTGCCTGGGACTTGCGCAGGGCTCCATGGGATTTGGAGTGTGAGGCAGCCCTGTCAGAGGGTACTGCAGCTCCTGCTGATCCCTTATGGCCAGCTCTTCCGCCACACCTGGAAGTGCTGCCGGAAGTGGAACAACGAGCACCTGGGACATCTCCGGGTGCCTTATAAAAGGAGCCAGAGTCGGGAGGAAGTAGACAAAGTTTGCCTGGAAGGAATGGAGGAAAGAAAAGAGAGAAAGAAGAACTTTATATTGTGCTGTGGACTGTGTTGTGCTTGTGGGAAACATAACACACAAACAGACACACACCCATCACCGTGATAATAATATATCAGGGGACCCTAAAACGTAAAGGTCCGTCAAAAACCAGAGATCGAAATTTTGGACGAATCTAAAGCTTTCGCTCCTCCACCATAGACGACAGGTTACGGTAGAGGGAGGGTGCAAAGCAAAAATGTAAAAATCTACTTGTGTGGAGATAAATGTAAGAAATTGTTCACCTTCTAGTAGTAAAAGGCTATTGCAGGTTGAAAATTTCTTGCTATGCCTTTGCTTATGCATTTTTGGTCATTTTCATTTTCAGTTTATCCTTTGTCATGTTGTGAAATGAGGGTGCAGGACAAAGTTGAATGCTTGGGTAAAACCCTATTTAATTTAAAAGAAAAAAAGCAGAAAATTAACAAAAATGATGGGCCTCAGTGCACCTTCTTTAAGTAAGGTAGTCCTCTCAGAAGAAAGGTGAACACAGAAAGGATTCAGCAGGCTTCTTCTATTGTATTGTGTGGCCCTGAAGGGGCGGGGCTTCTTTCACAGCTTCTCGTGGCAGTGAGCGTAGAAGGAGACGAGACTGTTAGTGACAGCGCCCTCTCTCGACCTAGGGTGGTACTACTTACTTTGGAAGGTGACAGTCTGACAGCAAATATGTACGTATCAAGGCAGAAACTGTTCCGAGACTTGGGCTCAGCTTCTTATCTGCTCACAGACAAAAGTTCGCTGATGACACTGCTATTGTGGGCTGCATCAGGAGTGGGCAGGAGGAGGAGTACAGAAAGTTAATCAAAGACTTTGTTAAATGGTGTGACTCAAACTACTTACACCTTAACACCAGCAAGACCAAGGAGCTGGTAGTGGATTTTAGGAGGCCTAGGCCCCTCATGGACCCCGTGATCATCAGAGGTGACTGTGCAGAGGGTGCAGACCTTTAAATATCTGGGAGTGCAGCTGGATGACAAATTGGACTGGACTGCCAATACTAATGCTCTATGTAAGAAAGGTCAGAGCAGACTATACTTTCTGAGAAGGTTGGCATCCTTCAACATCTGCAGTAAGTTGCTGCAGATGTTCTACCAGGCGGTTGTGGCGAGTGCCCTCTTCTACGCGGTGGTGTGCTGGGGTGGCAGCATAAAGATGAAAGACGCCTCACGCCTGGACAAACTTGTTAAGAAGGCAGGCTCTATTGTAGGATTAAAGTTGGACAGTTTAACATCTGTAGCAGAGCGACGGGCACTAAGCAAACTCGTGTCAATCATGAAGAATCCACTGCATCCACTGAACAGGATCATCTCCAGACAGAGGAGTAGCTTCAGTGAAAGACTTTTGTCACTGTCCTGCTCCACTGACAGACTGTGGAGACACCACACTATGCAACTCTTCAATTCCACCCGGGGGAGTAAATGCTAACATTAATTTTATTTTAATTTTTTTCATTTTTATTACTATTTAATTTAATATTGTTTCTTTGTATACTGCTGCTGGATTATGTGAATTGGGATTAATAAAGTATCTATCTATCTATCTATCTATCTATCTATCTATCTATCTATCTATCTATCTATCTATCTATCTATCTATCTATCTATCTATTATATAGTGCCTTACATTCATTTCTATCTATCTATCTATCTATCAGAGACATCTACACCACTTATATGGGATAAGATGGAGTCATTCATTAAACCCGAGTATCTGGGAAACCTCATGCAGATGCACTGAGAATGTGCCGATACCAGAGAGTGGCAATGCCCGGGCCCACATGGCGCTAATGTTTCCTTTATGGTGACAAGTGTTTAGTCTTTGTGTGCTTGTTAATACCCTTTCAATATTTGCATTATGAAAATTAACATTTTGAATGAAATTTGCTGTACTACTTTGCTCTAAAATATTACAATATGCATGGAAATGTGACATACTTTAGATTCAGATAGGAATAGCGTTGACAAAGATGTTACTGTGTTTATATTGAACAAGGGAAAAAGAAGCTTAGGGTAGAGAAGAAATAATACAAAGTGACAAAGGAGGCATAAAAATAAGACCAATAACTAGAACATCAGAAAAAGGCAATAAATACAGCATTTATAAAAAGTATTCATTCCCTCTGCAGTTTTTGCATTTTATTGCTATACAACATTGAATCACAGTGCATTTATTTTGGCCTTTTTTGCACTGATTAACTAAAAAAGACTCTTTAATGTCAAAGTGAAAATTGGTCTCTGCAATGTGCTCTAAATGAAATGCAAATATAAAAAGACACAATCACAAGGGGCTTCCCAAAGTAAATGAACGTGCAATTCAAAGTAACAGAAAAACTCAAAAGGTCTGTGCAGCACAGTAAGTACTGGGGCAACCAGCAAAGGTCAGTGGGCAGATACACTGGGGAGGAATGTCGTTGGAGGGGTCTGTACTGGGCAGTGTGCTGGGGGTCTTAGTTTGAATAAGAAATCTGAACGTGAGGAGAACGTCTGAGAGCACAGGGCCATCAAATATGGCAACCAAAACACATTGATCTTCAGAAAAGTGGACCTTCTCCTCAAAGAAGATATCATTGTTTTACATTGGGAATTATCCATCCATCCATTATCCAACCTGCTATATCCTAACATACGGTCACGAGGGTCCGCTGGAGCCAATCTCAGCCAGCACAGGGCGCAAGGCAGGAAACAAACCCCAAGCAGAGTGCCAGCCCACCACAGGGCACACACACACACACATCTACAGATCAAGAACACACCAATGGAATAATTTAGGACCGCCAAGTCACCTAACCTGCATGTCTGGACTGTGGGAGGAAACCGGAGTACCCGGAGGAAACCCACACAGACACGGGGAGAACATGCAAACTCCAGCGAACCCGTGTCTCCTAACTGCGAGGCAGAAGCGCTACCCACTGCACCACTGTGCCGCCATTGGGAAATATTTTATTGATAATTGTTAATAGCATTTTATTATTCTTATTTGCAATTCTTTTTGCTCGGAGTCACAATCATGCATTAAATTAATTAAAATGCTGAAGAGAAAGTTTAAGGAAAGATGTCAGGAAACAGATAGATAGATAGATAGATAGATAGATAGATAGATAGATATGTAAGGCATTATATGATAGATAGATAGATAGATAGATAGATAGATAGATAGATAGATAGATAGATAGATAGATAGATAGATAGATAGATAGATAGATAGATAGATAGATAGATAGATAGATAGATAAGGCACAATATGATAGATAGATAGATAGATAGATAGATATGTAAGGCACTATATAATAGATAGATAGATGTAAGACACTATATGATAGATAGATAGATATGTAAGGCACTATATAATAGATAGATAGATAGATAGATAGATGGATCATTTAGCGGGATTTCCATACGTTTCGGTCATACTGGGAGTATTTTATATTGATAAGGAACATTAGAGTTGATACAAGGAAATGATTGCTTGTGGATGGCAATTTTAAACATGTACAGCCCTTTCCAAGCTCATATTCTAAACACTCAGTTAATCATTACCCTCACTTCAGCAACATTCTCCGAACTTTGATTACAAAAGAAAAGAGATATTCTTACAGTGAAGGTCTTGTTTAGGCTTTTGCTTACAAAGCCTTCATCCACTTCAGTCCTGTATTACGTAGCAGAAGGCCGCTAGAACCCTCCACACCGGCTGTATGGCTGCTTTCCGGAGCATCATTACCTAAAGGGAAATCTGTGCAGTGCTCAGTTAGTGCAGGATTTTTCTGTTCTGTGGAAAAGAAAGATAAATCTTGAAAACTCTGTATTGATTATATGGAGTTAAATAAAATCACAATCAAGAACAATTATCCACTTCCCTTAATGTCAGCCCTTCTCAATCAAGTCACTGGCTTTACAGCATTTCTAAGGCTTGCTTTCCAAATTGCTTATAATTTGATTCGAATTAAGGAGGGTGATGAATTTACGGCAGCTTTGGGTCATTATGAGGTTCACCTAAAGCTGCAGAGGCTTTTCAGTCTTTGGTTAAGTGCGTATTTTAAGATGTCTTGGTCCTGTTTGTGTAAGTGTATATTAATGACATTTAGATTTTTCCCCTTAATCTTCCTGCGCACATTAAAAGTGTTAATGACGTGTTAATTGTGTTTTTGAAAGAATACATTTATTTGTAAAATGTAAGAAATACAAACAGTCTTTGATGGTATTGATGGATTATGAAATTTCATACATAAGACTAATTATGGACCAGGCCAGGGTGTTAGCATTATACAGTAAGAATGGAAGACCCCAAAATCAGTTAAGCAAGTGTAGCATTTAAAATTTTAGCTTATTTATTAGGTTATTTATTGTAGCGTAAGCCACCACTCTGCTATACACAGAGACAGCAAACAGGCAGGGTCAGGGCCAGGTTAGTGGTCAAGTTATACTGTTTCCTGCATTTGTAATGTTCTTTGCATCACCCATCAGCAACAGGCGCTTATAGCACGACTGTGATTGGCTTGTAGTTGTTTCTGTGGCATTATGCTGCTGCGCTGCAAACCTGCAGTTGCCTCAGTGACAGACAAGCAGCACTCCACAGTCATGTTTCGTTGTGTCATCTCATTATGGTTCCCACAAGCATTCAGAAACCTCACAATAAGTTCTGGTTATCATTATCAAAGTGAATCAAGAAGGAATATCTTTGGTATTTTGTTATTCATGGGCATTATGGTATTAGAAGGAATTCCTTCCCTTGGTTGACTTTTCCAGAAGTGTATTACTCAACCCTCCCGTTGTTTTTCCCCCTGTTAAAAAAAAGCTGTAAACCAAATCTGATCATCATCAGACACATTACATCACCTTTATCTAGTCTTCAAGGTGTACTCCAAAAATGACAAATTGCTCAAGAGAATTTCTTGAAGGTGTTAATCTCTAACCAGAACCTTCTCTGACGCAAACAGAAAAGTGTCACCTGGTATGGTTTGCCAGACTAGATAACTGCCTAAGATTTCTAACTTGCAGACGTGCCCTCAGGTATAGAGATTCCTATACAATCATTAGGAAGGTGGGACCTGTTTCTTATAGGTTGCCTGTTCCTGAAGACTGTCTACCACACTACTTAGTCACTTAATTCCATGTGTCTGTAGTTCTCTGTGTGAAGAAAAACTTCCTAATGTTTGTGCAGATTTTACCCTTAACAAGTTTCCAGCTGTGTCCCCATGTTTTTGTTGAACTAATTTTGAGGGCACAGTCTCAATCCATTGGACTAATTCCCTTCATCATTTTAAACACTTCAGTCATGTCCCCTTTTAATCGCCTTTAAAGGCTCAGCTCTTTTACTCTTTCCTCATAACTCATCCCTTGTAGCCCCTGAATCAGCCTAGTCACTCTTCTCTGGACCTTTTCCCGTGCTGCTATGTCCATTTTGTAGCCTGGAGACCAAAACTGCACCCAGTACTCCAGATGAGGCCTCACCAGTGTGTTATAAAGGTTGAGCAGAACCTCCTGTGACTTGTACTCCACACATCAAGGCGCTATATAACCTGACATTCTGTTAGCCTTCTTAATGGCTTCTGCACACTGTCTGGAAGTTGACAGACTAAGTGTCAGATTTTCCATATTTACTGTGCCATTCATACACCATGCTCCATACCTTGGTATCATCTGCAAACTTAACCAGCTTATTATTTATATTCCTATCTGAAGTTAAGTCCTTTGGAATTTCCGTAGTGCACAATGGCTTCCTAAAAATAAGTGTCAAGGGTTTATATCTATTTTCACTAACTTTCAATAAGAACTTGAGGATAGATATTACCAATCCCTGGTGATTTGTTTGATTTCAGCCAATTTAATCTGAGCAGCACTTCTCCCTCTACGATTATCAAATAACTCAGGGCCTCCTTAGTAGTCCCTGTTACTGCTGGGAGGCTATCCACTTCATCACATGTGAAGACCAGCAAGTTTAGAGCATCTGCGATTTCACTATTATCTGCCAATCCACCTACCTTGGTATAATATGCAAAGTTAACCAGCTTATTATTTACTAGCGGCTGGGAGCCCGATCGAATCGGGGTACAAATTTAACGTTTGTGAAATCCATACTGTCTCTGCAAAGAATTATTTGTTTTGTTAAGTCCTTGAAAGGATTTTGTTGTCATGGCACTGATTTGTGGCCACAAGACACGGGCTGCTCGATTTCTTTCAACCCGTGCTGCATTTGCGGCTGCTCGAGCTTCTTTAGTCGCTTGTGCACGGCTGGCACAATGTCTGTCAGCGTTAGTAGCATTCTATAGCGCATGTTCTTCATCTGTCCTTTGTGTCTGATTTGCACGATTTCTTTCAGCGTTAGTAGAATTTGTAGCCGTACGCTGCTCATCCATTTGTTGTGCTCGTTGTGTACGTGTGGTCACATTAGCAAGTCTACGTTCCGTGTCAGTCGTGTGACTTCGTTTCCTACGCATCCATCCCGCGGCCGCTGCTCTTGTGGCTGCTCGAGGTATTGCTGCGAACACCATACATACGGATAGTATCAAATTATACTGTATATAAGGATATTGCTATCCAAATCACTTATATATATATTAAAAACAGAAGCAGTCCTAACACTGACTCCTGCTGGACCCCACTCTTAACATCAGCCAGTTCTGATTTGGTGCCAATTTTGCATCCATCACCCTGAACTCCCTCTTCTTTTAGTTCGATGCCCAATTTCTCATGTGGCGCCTTATCAAATGCTTTCTGAAAATCCAGATAAATAATATCTTACGCTCCCCTTCAATCATATCTTTTTGATGCTTCTATTGTTAATCTTTTCTGAAGCGTGCATAGCCACTAATATCACGTCCCTCCCCATCACAGGATCATAGGAAACATCAGGTAGAGGGGGCCCTCTCTTCGGATTGGCTGGCCCAATGCTGACTCAGCTGTGGAACGGCCAATTGGGGGAGGCGGCTTGATGGCTGAGATCTCCAGGACTCTAAACAAATTTAAATCATATACTGTAATGTGATTTACTTGTGTTCTGTTCTGTGTATTGTATTGGATTGACCCCTTTTTGACACCCACTGCACATCCAACCTACCTGGAAAGGGGTCTCTCTCTTCAAATTGCCTTTCCCAAGGTTTCTTCCATTTTTTTCCCCTATAAAGAGTTCTTTCTTGTCTTCTTAGAGAGTCAAGACTGGGGGGGCTGTCAAGAGACAGGGCCTGTTAAAACCCATTGTGGCGCTCATTGTGTGATTTTTGGTCTATCCAAAAATAAATTGTATTGTATTGTATTGTATTGTATTGTGTCAGTCTCATTTAGTTATAACTCTGTAGTTCCCACCATGTTGTAGTCCCAAGTCAATATTGATAAATCCTAATCCTGACCATCCTGGGTATGACGTTAATCTGCATCCAGCTCTGCATGTAGGCCCTCCAACCTGCAGGGACAAGCCTGGTGGTTGGTGGCAGAACTGGCACCATAAAAAACATCACACTGGTTCCATTCCACCTGAACTAGTGGGGTGCTGAGGTGTCACCTGTTGCATGGGTGCACTCGGGTCCCAATCTGGGATCCTGAGTTGGTTTGTCATGTGGTGGGTGCAGCAATGCGCTGTATCAGCGCCTGCTCCTAACCACTCTCCTCTAATCCTGTACAATAACTGCATGGTGGGGTTTTTTTTTTTGGAAGACATTGTTAGGTAGATAATTTTACAATGTTAATATTTTGCTTTGCAAATAATAATCTTCCCATATAAACATGTTCTGGTCTTTTTATTTCATTCTTTACTGTTAGCCAAAAGGCAAATACATCAAGTAGCTACACTAACTGCTTTGCAGTGTTGCTTTGCCCAGCTGTCAAGCCTGTGATTGATGAGAGGCACGGTACCTGTGCCAGGCTTCCAGTTGGCCGCCAAGGTGAGCTCTGCGGGCCAAGCACCTAAAGCACTTTCCATTTAATTAATCAGCCAGGAGCCAACTCGGTTTGTGTGTGTTGAGCTGAGGCCTCTGAGCACACGTACACACCTGAGACCGTTTGCTTTATTAACCTTGCCAAAATCTTATTGGCACTTTTGGGCAGAGGTGAGACCCCAATTATAGCTGAAATCAATCTCCTGCTCCTTTCTCATAAACTAGGGAGTGCTCACAGTATGGTGGACAGGCCAGCTTGTTAGGCTGCTTAGTGGAAGTTCCCTGGAGATTTTTCTTTTCAATATCGCTCTCCTGCTTCACAACTAATCTTTACTTTTCTTAGAAAAGAAAAAACCAAACACCTCTTGTGTACGTCTAAAGCACAAGCAGCACAATATCAAAGCTCATTAGGTATAGTGACTGGAGAGGAATGGGAGGTGGGCTGTTGTTTGAATGGATTATCTGGACGAAACTCATTTTATAAAAAAAAATGATGCAATAACAGAGTAATAAAAATTTGAAATTCCTATGTGCATTTAAATGTTATAAAGTTGGTAGAGAGCATGTAAGTTGCTGCATCCACCACATGACAAAAATCCCGACCTGGGACCCGAGTGCATCCATTAAATAAATGCTTCATACTTATTGCTATTCCATTGAATATTCTAAATTGTGGTCTACTGGTGTTTTATCATCATAAGCCGCATTAATAATGGAGACAAGTCGGAGTACAGGAAGGCTCGTGGTGCAGTGACAACAACCTGCAACTCAACATCAGCAAGACAAAGGAGCTGGTGGAGGACTTCTGACGTGCCAAAGAAACCATTCAGAGGAAGACGTGAAAGTGGTGCAGAGCTACAGGTATCTGGGGGGTTCACATAAAGAACAAACTGGACTGGTCTGACAACTCAAGAAGGGTCGGAGCAAGCTGGGCTTGCTAAGGAAACTCAGATCTTTTGATGGCTGCAGCAATCTGCTGGAAATGTCCTATCAGTTCATAGTAGCCAGTGTGACGTTCTACACTGTAGCCTCCTGGGGAAGGAACCTGAGCTCCAAAAAAGCATAACGTATCAGGAAAGGCTACTCCATCATGGGGTGAACGCTCGACACACTTGAAGCTGTTGTGGAAAAGATCATGATGGCAAAATTGGATGCCATCATGAAAAATCCCCTCCAGGAGGTGCTGTCTTGGAACACTTTTAGCCACAGGCCCATTCCAGCACAGTGCGCTAAGAAGCACCTCAGGGAGGTCTTTTCTACCCACTGCTATCAGGAAATTCAATGCTTCTACCCGTCTACTCATTAAGTTTGTTTATTTTTATTTTATTTATTTACTTATCAATTGATTGTTGATTGATTGGCTGTATTATGTGTCCTGTGAGTCCGTATCCTTGTTTTTTTTTTGTGTGTTTCTGCTGCTGCATGCATCTGAATTTCCCCATTGGATTAATAAAGTTTATCTAATAAAACCTAATCTCATTACTTTTACATCCAGACTAAATACATATTTCTACTGAACCGCAAACATACGTGCATTTGTATAAATGACACCCTGTCTGCCTCCATTTATCACCCTGACCTGACAATTGTCAACCACGTAAATCAAAGGCGAACCTCAGCCGTACGTGATAATGGAAAACATGAATGGCATTCCCTAAATGTAAAAACAAAATTTACCAGTTAGGCATCGCTGACAAGAATTCAACATTCTTTAAAAATTTCCATTTTTCCTATTTGAAATTATACTAGTTGAGCCAAAATCATGATACTGGAAGTAAAATCTCCTTTCATCATCATTAGATGGCAAAGGCACTATATAAATAAAATGTATTATTATTATTATTATTATTATTATTATTAGGTAGTAGGCTGATTGACAGTCAGTCAGTCATTTTTAGCCCACTTTTTCCTGAATTGTGTTGTGTCGCTGGAGCCTATCCCAGCCAGCAAAGGGCACAAGGCAGGACAGGGTGCCAGTCCATCACAGGGCAACCACACACAAACTCACCCCAACCACACTCTAGTGCCAATTCAACAATGCCAAACCACCTAATGCGTGTGTCTTTGGATTATGGGTGGAAACTGGCGCACCCAGAGGAAACCCACAAAGACATGGGAAGAACAAACTCCACATCAGGAGGGCCCAGGATGTGAACCCTGGTTTCCTTACTGTGAGGCAGCTGTGCCACTGTGCTGCCCCAAGGCTGATTGCCTTTCTTTTTTAATTGCTCGATGTCTATGGCTTATCAGTCTGATCGGGACTCACAACGCTTTAAAATGCAGCCATCAAATACTCAGTCCATTGGGTGCAATGTGCAAACCAGCTCTCCACAAGATGCCAGTCCATCAACGGGCACAGTAGCTCAAAATAGTTAATGATAATTTAACAAAACATAAGAAAATCTACTTACCTTAACCTAACATACCGATTGTCCAGAAGGGTATAAGATGGTACCACACTGAGAAATTATTACAATTACCATAATACAACATAACAATGCATTCTCAAGCCCACTTAAAACCCCCTTTAGGGTCACAAGTGGACTGAGCTTATCCAGACAGAATCAGGTGCAAGGTGGCACAACACCTCAAAATACTTACATTTAACATAACAACACAGCAGAAAACAATATAAATATTCAGACCCCTTCACTTTCTGCACACCTTATTATGTCGTAGATTTCATTTATAATGCATACTGCGTGATTTCTGAGCTTCTTCTGAGATCCTCTGCAACGGTGCTGCACAGCCGAAATGCGATGGACGTTCCTGTCGTGGGCTGGCTGTCCATCGCCGAGGTAACCGCAGATTCGTAGCATCACCAAGGCAAATTTAAGTTCACAGCCTCCCCGTGTAGACACATCTGTCGCCCAATCAGGAACATTCTAACCGGGCCACTGACCGGGCCCTGCCGCTGCTTGTTTGCTGTGTCTCTTTGTATTGAAGTGGTAGTTCCCGTTTGAATAAATACCCAGAGTGTTCCTGTTTTGACTGGAATAAAACTGGTGTTCGTGAAGCGTTTGGACTCAGCGTCCTCTCTCGGGTGCAGGACAGCGACTCACACGTCACAATACATTTGCTACTTTTGCCCATCAGCCTACACTCAATAATTCACAATGACAAGGTGAAGAAAGGTTTTCAGAATGGCCTGTAGATGAATAGCCATCAAAGTTTTCAAGTGAAGTGTGTAAAGATAATACATTTTAAATCAGTCGTTTCAGCCAATAGAAACTCTAGAAATATCTTAGCTCAGTTGCCACATAGTGACGCAATGGTCAAAATGACAGCAAGACATTTAAATCAATCATTAACGTTCAGGTACTGAGCTCCTAAATTGATAACAGCCGTTTTTCCCTTTTTATTTTAACCCAATGTGGAGTCTCTTGTTCACTTTCCTTTTCTCTCTTTGCCTTCCCATTTTAGAAGACTTGACGAGTGCAGAAGAATTTGGCAACACGCAAATATAAAGCTTTGGGGAAAGGCCCTGTATCTCGAATGGCAGAGTAGTCACAAAGAACTGATACCGGTTTATCCGCTGTAAAACAACAACGACAAAGAGTACATGGAGGAACGTAATTGTTATATAAGGGACGTTCAAAAAGTTTCAAGACATTTTTTTTTAACTCTTTTATTATTAAGAACTTCAAAAACAAATGACATCACATTCCCTTTCCTTTGCGATGCAATTTTCCCAGCGTCGTACCAACTTTTAATGCCATCAGCAAAAAGTGTTTTTGGTTGAGGGCATAGCCATTGATGCACCATTGCTTTCACGTCATTTCTTGTGGTCATGGCTGTAGCTGGACGTCCAGAGCGCACATCTTCCATCACACTTGTACGGCCATTTTTGAACATTTCAATCCACTCATAGACGACTCTACGAGAGAGAACTTTATCCCCAGACTGAGCAGACAAGCGGAGTTTAAATTGTGCTCAATGCACACCTTCTGCTCCCAAAAGGCATACGACATAACGCTGTTCCTCTTTGGTGAAATTTATAAGTGTCACAGCCAATGTCCCCACAGAGTGATAACTCTTATACTAAACTGCAAGGGCAGTCAGCTTGCCAGACAGAACGAGTCACATGACACTCTCAGACACGCCCAATTACTGATCCTCCCGCCTTCACCGCTTCAGACGAAAATATAAAAGTACAGAAACTTTTTGAACGAACCTCATATTTAAGCGGCAGGAAGTAGGTTGAGGACATCAAGGTGGGACAGAAGTGAGGTCATCAAGGCGGGATGGAAGTGAGGTCATCTGAAAGGCAGAAGTGAGGAAGTCTTCTGTGGCTCTGTGGGAAGAAAGAGAAAGAATGCATTAGTACCTTTTACAAACCCTTTTCCCCGTGTTTTCACGCCCTGAATTGGACCCTTTGGCTGTCCCCTAATCGCGCATGTGTGACTCCATATTTATTTTGTGTATTTTGCTAATAAACTGCTCAAAAAAATTAAAGGAACGCTTTGAAAACACATCAGATCTCAGAGGGGAAAAAAAATCCTGCTGGTTATCTCTACTGATATGGACTGATGTGGTGATGTGTTAGGAATGAAAGGATGGCACATCGTTTGATGGAAATGATAATGATCAACCAAAAGAGGGCTGAATTCAAAGACACCCCGAAAATTAAAGTGAACAAATGATACGGCAGGCAGGCTCGTCCATTTTGCTGAAATTTCTTTGCAGCAACTCCAAATCGTGCTCAGTAGTTTGTATGCCCCTCAACGTGCTTGTATGCATGCCTGACAACATCGGGGTGGCATGCTCCTAATGAGATGATGGATGGTATCCTGGGGGATCTCCTCCCAGATCTGGACAAGGGCATCACGGAGCTCCTGGACAGTCTGAGGTATTCAATGGACCAAAACATAATGTCCCACCCAGAGGTGTTCTATTGGATTGAGGTCATGTGAGTATGGGGGCCAGTCAATAGTATTGATTCCTTCATCCTCTCACCATATGAGGCCGGGCATTGTCGTGCACCAGGAGGAACCCAGGACCCACTGCACCAGCATAGGGTCTGACAAAGGGTCCAAGGATTTCACCCCGATACTTAATGGTAGTCAAGGTGCCGTTGTCTAGCCTGTAGAGGTCTCTGTGTCCCTCCATGGATATGCCTCCCCAGACCATCACTGACCCCCCACCAAACTGGTCATGCTGAACGATGTTACGGGCAGCATAACGTTCTTCGCGGCTTCTCCAGACCCCTTCACGTCTGTCACATTTGCTCAGGGTGAACCTGCTCTCATCTGTGAAAAACACAGGGCACCAGTGGTGGACCTGCCAATTCTGGTATTCTATGGCAAATGCCAATCGAGCTCCACGGTGCCGGGCAGTGAACACAGGGCCCACTAGAGGTTGTCGGGCCCTCAGGCCATCCTCATGAAGTCTGTTTCTGATTGTTTGGTCAGAGACATTTACATAAGTGGCCTGCCTGCTGGAGGTCATTTTGTAGGCTCTGGCAGTGCTTATCCTGGTCCTCCTTGCCCAAAGGAGCAGATACCAGTCAGTCCTGCTGATGGGTTAAGGACCTTCAACGTCCTGTCCAGCTCTCCTAGAGTGACTGCCTGTCTCCTGGAATCTCCTCCATGCACTTTAGACTGTGCTGGTAGACACAGAAAACCTTCTGGCAATGGCACGTATTGATATGCCATCCTGGAGAAGTTGGACTACCTGTGCCACTCTGTAGGGTCCAGGTATGGCCTCATGCTACCAGTAGTGACACTGATCGTAGCCAAATGCAAAACTAGTGACAAAACAGATGAGGAGGGACAAATGTCAGTGCCCTCCACCTGTGAAACCATTCCCATTTTGGGGGTCATCTCATTGCTGCCCCTCTAGTGCCCCTGTTGTTAATTTCATGAACACCAAAGCAGCTGAAACTGAATAACAAGCCCCACTGCTACTTAACTGACCAGCTCAATAGCCCACAAGTTTCAGTGACTTTATGCTATTCACTTATTAAAAAGTGGTCCTTTCATTTATTTGAGCAGTTTATATGAGGAGAAAGGGGACACTGCAGCCTCAAATGTTTAAGTAAAGTGTACGGACTGGAGAAAATCATGGGCTTGATTTTAGGAAGAGACCCTGTGGATGGAGCCTGTTCACTGCCATTCATCACAAAGTTTCTAGAGAGCTGTCTGCAGATGTGTGTTTTCGTCTGAGAATAGCATCCGGCGTTGTGAGACTATTATCGGGTGCCACATAGTACTTAATGGACCTCCCTTTGTCAGCCGACCTATAAAACAGCTTCTAGAACACTTTCCATGTTCAGGATGCACTCGGCACCCCCAGTTGGTAGACGGGTGTCACTGACATGGCTTCCGAGCTGTGTAAACAGCTCTGGGGGGCTGCACATAACCCAACTTTTGCCTTGTATCCTCTATAAATACTTGAATCTCAAGACAATTTGTAACATGGCACAAAAAGCCAAAGTAAACATTTAATATTAAATGTTTCACTTGTACAGCACACCTGTTTACACCACTAATTCCTCATTCAGTCTTCGTTATGTGCCAATAAAAAAGGGCGTACAATAAAACTCAGTCAGTTTTGATCTAATGTGTGACGCATTATGCAGGTTTATAGGTAAGCTCACAATGAAAAGATATGTAAGATATGCTAAATGGTCTAATTTATAGCTTGTTTTTTAGAAACATCTTAGTGACTGACGGATTTATGGACAACGCCGACAGGATCAGTTTTAAGCTTTGTTTTTGATACAAGACGTCCGTGCCTGTGAGAAATATTCCAAGCGCCAGATTTCTTCATGTGCTTAAAAAAACAGATATAAATTGTCAGTATAAATGTTTCAGTGTAATTATGGGACAGCTGAACTGGTCCTCTCACGTGTTTCTGGAAGACATAGTGAGAAATTCAACCCCAAAAACAAACATTCATTGGCAGATTGCAGCAGTGAGTAAATCATCTTTGTATGCATCTCATGACATTTCCATTATAAGTATCTCAAGGAGGATGGCGCAGTGGTAGCGATTCCGACTCATAAGGTTCCCGTCCCGGGTCCTCCCAGTGTGGAGTTTGCATGTTCTCCTCGTTTTCCTCCTGGCGCTCCGGTTTCCTCCCACAGTCCAAAGACATGCAGGTTAGGTGGAATGGTGTTGCTAAATTGGCCCTAGCCAGTGTTTGTGTGTTTGCCCTGCAATGGACTGGCAGACCTGTTTGGTGTTTGTTCCCTGCCTTGTGCCCTATGCTAGCTGAGATAGGCTCCAGCAGACCCCCTGTGGCCCCGTTCAGGTCTGTGGAATAGACAATGACTGAGTGACTATCACACGGACCAATACAAACATTTGGATGTTACTGGCAATCAGTCTGAACAGTAAATAAATCAAGTATAATAGTTCAGTACTGTATCTTGTACAGTTTCCAGTGGGCACTGGCCTGTTTTAAATTAGAGTATCTCTATCTGGATAGATAGATAGATAGATAGATAGATAGATAGATAGATAGATAGATAGATAGATAGATAGATAGATAGATATGAAAGGCACTATATGATAGATAGATAGATAGATAGATAGATAGATAGATAGATAGATAGATAGATAGATAGATAGATAGATAGATAGATAGATAGTTTAGTAATCACAAGGGTAAATTTACATAATCCAGCAGCAGTATACCGATACAAAAAAAAAAAATTAAATTAAAGAGTACTAAAGAAGCATGTAAAAAACAGACAATAACTTTGAATAATTCTAGCGCCTATTCTAAACATTATCAATAGTTCATTATTGCATGGCACAGTACCTGATGCACTAAAAGTGTCAGTCATTAAACCATTACTTAAAAAGTCAGAAATAAACCCACACATACTAAATAATTATAGGCCAGTTTCAAATTTACCCTTTCTCACTAAAATACTGGAAAAAGTATTCACCAATCAGCTTCAGTCACATCTTATGCATTATAATTTATTTGAGAAATTCCAGTCTGGTTTTCGCACTGGTCATAGTACAGAAACTGCACTAACACGGGTTGTAAACGACATTCTGATATCCTCTGATGAAGGAAATTCCACTATATATTACTATATACTACAGTGGTGTGAAAAACTATTTGCCCCCTTCCTGATTTCTTATTCTTTTGCATGTTTGTCACACAAAATGTTTCTGATCATCAAACACATTTAACCATTAGTCAAATATAACACAAGTAAACACAAAATGCAGTTTTTAAATGATGGTTTTATTATTTAGGGAGAAAAAAATCCAAACCTACATGACCCTGTGTGAAAAAGTAATTGCCCCCTGAACCTAATAACTGGTTGGACCACCCTTAGCAGCAATAACTGCAATCAAGCGTTTGCGATAACTTGCAATGAGTCTTTTACAGCGCTCTGGAGGAATTTTGGCCCACTCATCTTTGTAGAATTGTTGTAATTCAGCTTTATTTGAGGGTTTTCTAGCATGAACCACCTTTTTAAGGTCATGCCATAGCATCTCAATTGGATTCAGGTCAGGACTTTGACTAGGCCACTCCAAAGTCTTCATTTTGTTTTTCTTCAGCCATTCAGAGGTGGATTTGCTGGTGTGTTTTGGGTCATTGTCCTGTTGCAGCACCCAAGATCGCTTCAGCTTGAGTTGACGAACAGATGGCCGGACTTTCTCCTTCAGGATTTTTGGTAGACAGTAGAATTCATGGTTCCATCTATCACAGCAAGCCTTCCAGGTCCTGAAGCAGCAAAACAACCCCAGACCATCACACTACCACCACCATATTTTACTGTTGGTATGATGTTCTTTTTCTGAAATGCTGTGTTCCTTTTACGCCAGATGTAACAGGACATTTGCCTTCCAAAAGTTCAACTTTTGTCTCATCAGTCCACAAGGTATTTTCCCAAAAGTCTTGGCAATCATTGAGATGTTTCTTAGCAAAATTGAGACGAGCCCTAATGTTCTTTTTGCTTAACAGTGGTTTGCGTCTTGAAATCTGCCATGCAGGCCGTTTTGCCCAGTCTCTTTCTTATGGTGGAGTCGTGAACACTGACCTTAATTGAGGCAAGTGAGGCCTGCAGTTCTTTAGACGTTGTCCTGGGGTCTTTGTGACCTCTCGGATGAGTCGTCTCTGCGCTCTTGGGGTAATTTTGGTCAGCCGGCCACTCCTGGGAAGGTTCACCACTGTTCCATGTTTTTGCCATTTGTGGATAATGGCTCTCACTGTGGTTCACTGGAGTCCCAAAGCTTTAGAAATGGCTTCATAACCTTTACCAGACTGATAGATCTCAATTACTTCTGTTCTCATTTGTTCCTGAATTTCTTTGGATCTTGGCATGATGTCTAGCTTTTGAGGTGCTTTTGGTCTACTTCTCTGTGTCAGGCAGCTCCTATTTAAGTGATTTCTTGATTGAAACAGGTGTGGCAGTAATCAGGCTTGGGGGTGGCTACGGAAATTGAACTCAGGTGTGATACACCACAGTTAGGTTATTTTGTAACAAGGGGGCAATTACTTTTTCACACAGGGCCATGTAGGTTTGGATTTTTTCTCCTAAATAATAAAACCATCATTTAAAAACTGCATTTTGTGTTTACTTGTGTTATATTTGACTAATGGTTAAATGTGTTTGATGATCAGAAACATTTTGTGTGACAAACATGCAAAAGAATAAGAAATCAGGAAGGAGGCAAATAGTTTTTCACACCACTGTAAATTACATTATGTTGTTAGATTTAAGTGCAGCATTTGACACCATTGACCATTCTACTTTACTGCACAGGCTAGAAAATGATGTTGGCCTTACAGGCCCCATGCTCTCTTGGTTCAGTTCTTATTTATCAAATCATTTCCAGTATGTACAGAAATGTGCAGACAGTACTCCATCATTATACACAGAAGTTCAATATGGTGTCCCGCAGGGCTCAGTACTGGGACCTTTACTGTTTTCTCTTTACATGCTTCCACTGGGATCTCTCATTAGGAAACATAATGTTAATTTTCACTCGTATGCAGATGACACCCAGTTATACCTTTCATTTAGATCAAATGAAGTTTCTCTGATGTTGTCTTTAATTAGTTGCGTTAGTGAATTAAAGGAGTGGATGGATGAGAACTACTTGTCTTTAAACACTGATAAAACAAAGATGTTAATTGTTGGAGGGAATGACGCTGATCACAATATTCTGTCATCGTTTAACTCAGTTGGAATCACCATTAATTTTACTGAATCAGCCCGCAATCTAGGAGTTCTCTTTGACTCTAGCATGTGTGAACCTCGCCCCGGACACAGACAGGCAGACACGTCAATGTCACCTACAAACACTGGTTTATTTTTCATTATTCTTTTGTATAACTCTGCTCACCAACCCCAATACTCCTTAGTCCAGGCCACTCCAATGCCTTCTCTTTTCTTCTTCTCTTTTCTTTCACTTTCTCTTTTCTTCCCACCGCCTCCTTCCTCCTCCAGACGTTGCCACTCTTCCACCCGACTCTTGTCAACGACTGGAGGGAGGCGCCTTTATAGGAACCGGATGGGCTCCAGCTGCTCCCCGGCAATCTTCCGCGGACACACCCCGTGTGGCGGAAATGCCGGCTGCGCACCGGAAGCCGTCCGGGCGTCCCCTGTCGTCTTCCCCCCGGCACTTCCTGGTGTGGCGGAAGTGCGGCTCCCGAATAAACAGGCACTGGGCGCGCCTGGCGGTGGCCACGGGTCCCTACAGGGCTGGGCTTCCAAGCCCTGTACCCGAGGCCCCCTGCATAACCAGGACGGACGCCCCCACTCGGTCTGGAGGAGGCACTCGCCCTCCTCCGGTCCTCCAAAGCGCCCCGGCCAGGCTCCAGCCCCAGCCGAGGACCGTACGGGATAAACCGGCATTGGGGCTCCGCCTGGCGGTGACCACGGGCCCCTACAGGGTAGGGCTTCCATGCCCTCGACCCGTGGCCCCAACAGAACCAGGACGGGCGCCCCTCACGGTCTGGAGGAGGCACAAGCCCTCCTCACATCCTCCTGGGCGTCCCGGACGGGCTCCAGCCCGGCCGGGGACCACAGTGCCCCACCGCTAGCGAGGACACGTGGGTCCGAACGGCACAACCCGAAAGGGCAGCACGTCCCCGGTGAGGGTCCTACTATGTCCCCAGGGCCCAACACGGCACCCTGGGACATCCGTCGCACCCCTCCGCGCAAACGTGTCCCCATGGTCTGCGCCGCTCGCCCCGCTGTTCCCCGCAGCCGGGACACTATTGGCCTCCCGGCGTGGAGCTCTCCCGCGGAGCGGCCCGTTTCAGGAGGGCAGGTCCCTGACGACGTCGTCCCCAGCGCTCGTCGGGGCTTCGTGCCTGTGGAAAAAAGGAAAATAGGGCCAGAAGCACTGCCAGGACACTCACCCGAGTGCCCTGCCGGTCTCCGTACCGCAGTGCTCCTGCCCCCTTCCGACAGCCCCTGACTTGCCTGCTGAAGTCCTCCGTCGCAGGTTCCATGCCCGTCCGCTCGTTGTGCGCGGCACCGCTCTCGCAGGCAGCCCGCCCAGCCGCCCAGGGGATCTCCTCTGCCCGCACAGAGGACGACCTTGCCTATCGGGGAAATCGGCACTCACCCCTCGATTCCCCTTTTTATTTTGGGACGCTATAACGGCTTGAGTCTGCCTATGGGAAAGGTACAGACCCTGTCCGGTTTGCGTCCCTATAGAGCGACGGGAGACTGTTGCAGGCTTGGGGTATCGGGCGCTAGGACCCAGGGCACTCATCAGCCCGTGTCCTGCTAACCCTTTCGCTTTCACTCCCCTCCCCTTGCATACAGAATTCACCGACGCCTGCAGTGTCGGACAGCCCCCTACTTGATACCGTTCATTCGGATCACGGCCGAGTTCGGTGGGCTTTCCTTTATGCTGTACGGAGTCGATTCCACTTACCGTCTCCGCGGTACCAGTCCGTCCAAAGATTTCAGCGTCGCGCCTTTCTGACGTCACTGACGCGCCCGCCGTCTCCTTCAGACTTAGCAGTTCAGCCTGGATGGCACCTAGCACCTGCAACATTGACAAGCACAGAAAGTCAGTTGACGATTGACCTACCTGCTTGTCAGTCTTCGCCGCCTGCTTCCTGTGAGGCTTCTCCAGCCCAATCGGGTCTCTCCTTGGCACGAGATGGACGTTCCCTGGTCCCGCCTCTATACAATCATTGGCGGGCACACAAGACACCCGTCAATCCGTGCCCGTCTCAGGGAAGAATTTCCGGTCCGCGGCCATCTTGGCTCCTCTACTCCTGGTGCGACGCCATTCTGGCTCTTCGGGTTGCAGTGCCTTCTCCATGGCAGATTCTTTCGCCGTCGTGGTGACCACAAAGCGCCGCGGATCGGCGTGCGATTGCCCTCCGTTTGGACCCGGGAAGCTCCTGCCTGCTAAACGCGAGTTCTGATGTGCCCTCCCGGGCCGACCGTCGGCAAGCAGGGACCTTACGTCCCGGATTCCTTCTGACCGAGGCACCCGCCCCGGCATGGACTTCACATACGCCACGCCGTCCCGGACGTCTTCATGGGCAGCAGCCACACAGGAGACCGCTGTACCCCTGCAACGTCCACTGAAGTTTTGCCGCACCAGGTAGGCATCCGACCGCATTCCGGTGGCGATCTGGGGAATTTCGCGTCTTTCGGGAGCCGTGAGCACTTCGCACCCTCGAAACCGGTGCGGGGTTGCCTGCTGCTCCGGGCCGTTCACAAAATTTTTATTTTGGGGTCCCCGTCTTGGCACAGACAGAGGGCCCCACGTTGGGCGCCATTGTGAACCTCGCCCCGGACACAGACAGGCAGACACGTCAATGTCACCTACAAACACTGGTTTATTTTTCATTATTCTTTTGTATAACTCTGCTCACCAACCCCAATACTCCTTAGTCCAGGCCACTCCAATGCCTTCTCTTTTCTTCTTCTCTTTTCTTTCACTTTCTCTTTTCTTCCCACCGCCTCCTTCCTCCTCCAGACGTTGCCACTCTTCCACCCGACTCTTGTCAACGACTGGAGGGAGGCGCCTATAGGAACCGGATGGGCTCCAGCTGCTCCCCGGCAATCTCCCGCGGACACACCCCCGTGTGGCGGAAATGCCGGCTGCGCACCCGGAAGCCGTCCAGGCGTCCCCGGTCGTCTTCCCCCCGGCACTTCCTGGTGTGGCGGAAGTGCGGGCTCCCGGAATAAACAGGCACTGGGGCGCCGCCTGGCGGTGGCCACGGGTCCCTACAGGGCTGGGCTTCCAAGCCCTGTACCCGAGGCCCCCTGCATAACCAGGACGGACGCCCCCACTCGGTCTGGAGGAGGCACTCGCCCTCCTCCGGTCCTCCAAAGCGCCCCGGCCAGGCTCCAGCCCCAGCCGAGGACCGTACGGGATAAACCGGCATTGGGGCTCCGCCTGGCGGTGACCACGGGCCCCTACAGGGTAGGGCTTCCATGCCCTCGACCCGTGGCCCCCAACAGAACCAGGACGGACGCCCCCTCACGGTCTGGAGGAGGCACAAGCCCTCCTCACATCCTCCTGGGCGTCCCGGACGGGCTCCAGCCCCGGCCGGGGACCACACATGTCATTTAAAGCGCACATTACAAAGTTGTCCAAATCATGTTTCTTCCATCTTGAAAATGTTGGGAAATTAAGGCGCTTTCTAAATAAGCAGGATACTTAGAAATTAATTCATTCATTTATTTCTTGTAGGATTGACTACTGCAATGCGGTGTTCACTGGATGTTCAAATTGTTCTTTATACAGCCTCCAGTTAATCCAATATGCTGCTGCAAGAATTATTATAAGAACAAGAAAGTATGAACACATAACTCCAGTTCTTAAATCCTTACACTGGCTCTTGGTTAAGTTTAGGGCAAATTTCAAAACCCTCTTTTTATCATATAAAGCATTAAATGGCCAAGGTCCGGCTTACTTGTCTGAACTTATCATGACTTACAAACCAGAGCGCACATTAAGATCTCAAGATGCCGGTCTGCTTTTGATTCCAAGGATTAATAAAATAACAGTGGGAGGTCAAGCTTTTAGTTACAGGGCCCCTAAACTGTGGAATGGTCTGCCTGCTACTATAAGAGATGTCCCTTCGGTCTCAGCTTTCAAATCCCGGCTAAAGACTCACTACTTCAGTTTAGCACACCCTGACTAGAGCTGCTGATTAACTGTACAGACTGCATCTCTGTTATTAGTCATTAGCACTAAAACATAAGTAACATGATAGTTATAATCTGTTGCTATCCATCCATTATCCAACCCGCTATATCCTAACTACAGGGTCACAGGGGTCTGCTGGAGCCAATCCCAGCCAACACAGGGCACAAGGCAGGAAACAAACCCCAGGCAGGGCGCCAGCCCACCACAGTAATCTGTTACTAACCCTTACCTATTCTGTTTCTCTTCTCGGTACTCAAATGTAGCACTTGGTGCCACAGCCCACCTGCCAAGTTGTTTTGCCTGCCTAAAGTAAAGTCATTCCTGATGGAGGATCGCAGGAATCGTGGGAAAGAGGGGTCCTTTCATCAGATTGGCTGGCCAAGCAATAATTCAGCTGTGGAATGGCCAAATGGGGGAGGCAGCTTGATGACTGACGTCTCCAGGACTCTAAATAAATTCAAATCATATTATGGGATATCATCTACTGTTAAATTCTGCTCTGTACTTTTAAAATGTTTATTTTTACACTGTATTGAGGATTCTGTTCTGTTCTGTTGACTGTATTGTATTGACCCCCTTCTTTTTAAAACCCAACGCCCAACCTACCTGGAAAGGGGTCTCTCTTTGAACTGCCTTTCCCGAGGTTTCTTCCATTTTTTCCTTACAGGGGTTTTTTTGGGAGTTTTTTCTTGTCTTCTTAGAGAGTCAAGGCTGGGGGGCTGTCAAGAGGCAGGGCCTGTTAAAGCCCATTGCGGCACTTCTTGTGTGATTTTGGGCTATACAAAAATAAATTGTATTGTATTGTATCTCATTTGATTATTCTGTGCCCAGCGGGTGGCATGGAGCTGCAGCGGTTTGCCCAGTCCTACATTTACTTATTTAGCTGACCGCCTTTACTCAACGGAGTAAAGACCACCCACCCCTAATATGACTAATCAAGTTTTCAAATTTATGTAGGATTCATAAGCTACTTGGAAAGGGGTAGTGAGCTACCGGTGGCTCGCGAGTGATATGTTGGAGACCCCTGCTCTACAGACTGGATGATTGACAGTCATACCACTTCTGATATTACTTCTGGCATCTGTGCCTGCCTTTTCTTGGCTGGTCTGTATTTAATTGGATGTGTTGCCCTCTTGGATAGTCTAATATCAGACTCGTGACTTGAGAGATGTTATCTTTGCTGAAACTGATGAGTTTGTTGCTCATGGCACACCTTCTGCGTACAAAAAGCGTATGACAGAGCGTTGTTCCTCTTTGGTGCATTCTATAAGTTTTGAAGTCATCTTCATCACAGGGTGACAACTCTTATACTAAACTGCAAGGGCAGCCAGCTTGCCAGACAGAACGAGTTACATGACACTCTCTGACACGGCCAATTACTGCTCCTCCCGCCTTCACCATTTCTAATGAAAATATGAAAGTGTGGAAACGTTTTGAACGTCACTCATACTAATGGATGAACTGGGTAAACATGGATTCTATAGGCAGTTCAGTCCCCCACATGAGAGGTGGCAGTGTCCATCCTGGTTGGTTCAAGTTAGGACTCCTGCAGGGATGAATTGGAATTTAGAAGAGCAGCCTTATCGGGGGTCCTTGGATGCCACAAGAGCCCGCTGTTGGGGGAAGACTGCCTTGGTTTCTGTATGACCCAGAAGTTCTCTGGATGCCCACTGCTATGACACTGAAAGCAGGTTTAAAAGGAGCCCGTTGTATCTCTTTAGTTAGGAGGCAGTGAGCGACACTCATCGGGGGGATGGAAGAAGAGAATCTGAGGATATTTTTGTGCAGTTTGAGCTGGTGCTCAATTGAAAAAGTTTTGGTTGATAATATTCACGTTCTCTTCACTATCTCATGATTCAGCTAATGGTTCAGTTTCAGTTTGTTCTAAAACTGGCTTTACAGCTTCTTGTTTACATGCCGCTGTGTTTTGCTTGAATGCTCCGCCCCACTCATAAATATTAATGAGTAACCTTTGTCACACACGTGTGAGTAGGAGGGAGCTGTATGGACCAAATGAAGGTAATTCCATGCCAGGCCAGGGGTTGGAGGGGGAAGGCTAAACCTGCCTGATTCACCCTTGATGATGTCACTTCCTGTTATGGCGCCCAGAAACACATCAATTCCAGTCTCTGTATTTAAAGACGTCACATTTTCAACCTTTCAACAGTTCAGTTACGGACTCCAACTGATGTACATCAGGACTATTTCCAAAACCCATTTGCAGCCAGGGAAATTATACAGGTGGCTGCCCCAAACCTTTTTGAGTGTGTCGAGTCTGATCATCTCACACCTTACAGAGGCAAAACTCACAGAAATATTTATGTATTTTTGCAGCATAATGTTCTTGCATCCACCAGATGGCAGCAGAATGCTGTTCAGTGAGTTTTTAGGCATCACCCCGAGTCTGACTTGGGGTTAAACATAATTACATAGCAGTTCAAGCCCGTCATGGGAAATATCATCCCATTATATAAAAAGGGTGACAGGGCAGATCCAAGCAACTATAGGCCAATAAGCTTAACATGCATCACAGGAAAATTAATGGAAGGAATTATTAAGGATAAGATTGAGCAACACAGGGAAAGGACAGGAGTTATTCTGAACAGTCAGCGTGTGTTCAGAAGAGGGATCTCATGTTTTACTAACATGATGGAATTCTATGAGGTTGCAACAAAAGCATACAATCAAAGTGGAGCTTATGATATTATTTATCTGGACTTTCAGAAAGCATTTGATAAGGTGCCACATAAGATGTTGGGTGTCAAGTTAAAAGAAGTGGGAGTTCAGGGTGATGTTTTTAGATGGGTGCAGAATTGGCTCAGACACAGGAAGCAGAGGGTGATGGTGCGAGGAACCTCATCAGAACTGGCTGATGTTATGAGTGGTGTTCCACAGGGGTCAGTGCTAGGGCCGCTGCTATTATTAATATATATAAATGATTTAGGTAGGAATATAAGTAACAAGATGGTTAAGTTTGCAGATGATACCAAGATAGGTGGATTAGCAGATAATTTGGAATCCGTTATATTATTACAGAAGGACTTGGATAGCATACAGGCTTGGGCAGATTTGTGTCAGATGAAATTTAATGTCAGTAAATGTGACGTATTACACATAGGAAGTAAAAATATTAGGCTTGAATACACAATGGGCGGTCGGAAAATCGAGAGTACACCTTATGAGAAGGATTTAGGAGTCGTAGTGGACTCCAAGCTATCAACTTCCCAACAGTGTTCAGAAGCCATTAAGAAGGCTAACAGAATGTCAGGTTATATAGCGCCTTGATGTGTGGAGTACAAGTCACAGGAGGTTCTGCTCAACCTTTATAATGCACTGGTGAGGCCTCATCTGGAGTACTGGGTGCAGTTTTGGTCTCCAGGCTACACAAAGGACATAGCAGCACTAGAAAAGGTCCAGAGAAGAGCGACTAGGCTGATTCCAGGGTTACAGGAGATGAGGAAAGATTAAAAGAGCTGAGCCTTTACAGTTTAAACAAAAGAAGATTAAGAGGTGACATGACTGAAGTATTTAAAATTATGAAGGGAATTAGTCCAGTGGATCGAGACTTGTATTTTAAAATGAGTTCATCAAGAACACAGGGACACAGTTGGAAACTTGTTAAGGGTAAATATCACACAAACATTAGGAAGTTTTTCTTTACACAAAGAACGATAGACACTTGGAATAAGCTACCAAGTAGTGTGGTAGACAGTAAGACGTTAGGGACTTTCAAAACTCGACTTGATGTTTTCTTGGAGGAAACAAGTGGATAGGACTGGCGAGCTTTGTTGGGCTGAATGGCCTGTTCCTGTCTAGAGTGTTCGAATGTTCTAATGTTCTAAAGTCATGCTCGGGGTTAACACCAAGTACGGGTACAACCCCTGGCGTAACATTCACAACCCAGTATTTTTTACAGCAGCAGGTGACAAAGGAAGCTTCTCTTCTGAGTGAATTGAATGAGGCATAGTATATTTTATAATGACTAAACAATCAATATATTCTAATACTCTTCAACATCTTTGCCCATCAGAATTAGCAATCTGAGAACACTGCAAGAATCAGAATCTCCTTCTCACGTAATTAGTTGAGAAAGTTGTCACTGTAAAATTAATAAAACACACTGTAATGACCAAAAAATGTTTGGTTTCTCATTCCCTGAGTGTAGCCCTCCATGTCTGTGCTCACCAACTTGTACAGGTTCGCAAAGAAAGCCATCATCACTGGAACCATTAACTCTTTTACAACTAATTAGCACACAAAGCAATGGTTTGAAACATAAATCAGCATCAAATACTTATTTATGACAAACGTCCCCTCTGTATTATGTTCCATGAGCCTCTACAGTATGTACATTCACATACTTATTACATACATCTTATATACCTGTTTGTCTCATTGTTCATGAACTGAAAGGCATTTTCTAGAAAGAAAGTAGTCAAGTGACTGGTAATCCATCGTGTCCACTAGCACACTGTGTCATGTGATGAAGTCCAGTAGCCATCTTGCCTCCCATGGGTCTATGTCTGTGTACAATACACTACATTTTATTTTTGTATAGCCCAAAATCGCACAAGAAGTGCCGCAATGGGCTTTAACAGGCCCTGCCGCTTGACAGTCCCCCAGCCTTGACTCTCTAAGAAGACAAGAAAAAACTCCAAAAAAACCCCAGTAGGGAAAAAATGGAAGAAACCTTGGGAAAGGCAGTTCAAAAAGAGACCCCTTTCCAGGTAGGTTGGGCGTGCAGTGGGTGTCAAAAAGAAGGGGGTCAATACAATACAACACACAGAACAGAACAAATCTTCAATACAGTATAAAAATAAAAAATAGAATTTAACAGGAGATGATATCACACAATATGGTTTGGATTTGTTTAAAGTCCTGGAGACCTCATTCATCAAGCTACCTCCCCATATTGGCCATTCCACAACTGAGTCAGCGCTTGGCCAGCCAATTCAATGAGAGGACCCCTCTACCATCTACCCTGTGTAGTCCTCCAAGAGCAAACGTTGCCATAGACACATAGGCTTCACAAGCCTGTTCAGCACTATGATCATTTAATACGGGTACCTGACTTTAATTTTCGATCTCCAGATCGTTTGCATCAAAATACCTTGACACATATTTTTAGGAAGTCACTGTGCACTGGAGAGATTCCAAAGGACTGGAAAATGGCAAATATCATCCCATTATATAAAAAGGGTGACAGGGCAGATCCAAGCAACTATAGGCCAGTAAGCTTAACATGCATCACAAGAAAATTAATGGAAGGAATTATTAAGGATAAGATTGAGCAACACCTGGTAAGGACAGGAGTTATTCTGAACAGTCAGCATGGGTTCAGAAGAGGGATGTCATGTTTTACTAACATGCTGGAATTCTATGAGGAGGCAACAAAAGGATACAATCAAAGTGGAGCTTATGATATTATTTATCTGGACTTTCAGAAAGCATTTGATAAGGTGCCACATGAGAGGTTGGGCATCAAGTTAAAAGAAGTGGGAGTTCAGGGTGATGTTTTTAGATGGGTGCAGAATTGGCTCAGACACAGGAAGCAGAGGGTGATGGTGCGAGGAACCTCATCAGAACTGGCCGATGTTAAGAGTGGTGTTCCACAGGGGTCAGTGCTAGGGCCGCTGCTATTTTTAATATATATAAATGATTTAGATAGGAATATACTGTAAGTAACAAGATGGTTAAGTTTGCAGATGATACCAAGATAGGTGGAAGAGCAGATAATTTGGAATCCGTTATATCATTACAGAAGGACTTGGGCAGCATACAGGCTTGGGGAGATTTGTGGCAGATGAAATTTAATGTCAGTAAATGTAAAGTATTACACATAGGAAGTAAAAATATTAGGCTTGAATACACAATGGGCGGTCGGAAAATCGAGAGTACACCTTATGAGAAGGATTTAGGAGTCATAGTGGACTCCAAGCTATCAACTTCCCAACAGTGTTCAGAAGCCATTAAGAAGGCTAACAGAATGTCAGGTTATACAGCACGGTGTGTGGAGTACACGTCCAAGGAGGTTATGCTCAACCTTTATAATGCACTGGTGAGGCCTCATCTTGAGTACTGTGTGCAGTTTTGGTCTCCAGGCTACAAAAAGGACATAGCAGCACTAGAAAAGGTCCAGAGAAGAGCGACCAGGCTGATTCCAGGGCTACAGGGGTTGAATTATGAGGAAAGATTAAAATAGCTGAGCCTTTACAGTTTAAGCAAAAGAAGATTAAGAGGTGACATGATTGAAGTGTTTAAAATTATGAAGGGAATTAGTGCAGTGGATCGAGACTTGTATTTTAAAATGAGCTCATCAAGAACACGGGGACACAGAACATTGTTCTAATTCTAATTCTAATACCAAAATCAGAGTTCGGTAAGTCAGAGTCCAATTCAGTAATAATATGCAAAAAATAAATCAATTAATAAAAAGAATACAAACTGAGTATTTCGCTTTGTGCATTAGCTTCACTCTCTCGCCCAATGTTGACGCCATTCTAGACATCGTGTACTCTACGCTTCTCACGCACATGCAGGGATTCAACGTCAAGTCGAGTCTAACAGTCCTCCTAGCAAAGAGGGTCTACCTACAATGTAACGGTGAGTTTTATCAACCTTTACAGCTTGTATCGCCCTCAACCCCCGTGTCAACAAAAGTCGACATCTGCCCCCGTAAGGGAGAACCGATGAGCTCATAACCGCAAAGCATTACGAATGGAGGTGAAGGTGGCTTGGATTATCGCTGGCACCCACTTCCCTTGAAACGTCACATAGAAGCACTTAAGGTGGGACAGTAATCAAACCAAGGAGATGGACAAATACGAGAATTCTGCAACAAGTAAAAGGTTAAGAATAAGAAACACACTGAATGTGACTGGAACGCTCAAGGAGCCGGGCTTCTCTCACCACCCGTACAGAACAATTGTGATTTTTATTTAGACCGTTGTGTCTTGTTTCATGTAGATTTCCATTTTTGAAATGCTCGGTCATTGCTGCAGCGACGTCACGGCATTGGCGAGCTGGGAGGTTGCTTTTCCATGGGCGACATGTAGTAAGAACATCTGACTTGTCTTTGTGGTGCTCTTGAAACCTGATGATATGACATCGCTATTATTAAAACTTGACCATACACGTAGAGAAGCTTTTGAAAAGTGGTTCCAGTTAGTGGTTTCATTTGACTACACGTGCCACACACCCCTTGGGTTGCTGACGCAGTGCCGGACAGCAAGTTCTTTTTAACAAAAGAGGACCAGTAGAAACGATGAATTTGTTTTCCAGAGAGTCAAACCAATCAATTGTCAGGCCAAATTCACTAATCAAAAGTCAAAGTTCCAAACAATGATTCGTGTAAAATAGAGAGAGAGAGAACAATCATAAAGAGATGGGGATTGCACCCCGTATACTTGAAAATGAGCAAATAAAGAAATAATACATCTTTACAGACTGAACTGGAAATTAACAAGAAAATGGCCGTTATACAGTATATCTGGCTGGCAGGAACAGGAGGGCTTTACAGAACTGGAAGCGGAAGTGATGTCTCTAGGATACTGGTTCTTCTGATGGTCTTCAGAGAAAAAGAGGAGAAAGTGTTCAAGAACAGGGCCGACCCCTGGTCTGGCACAGAAACACATTTATTCAAGCCCGTCAACTGTCGCCCATGCGCCCGTGTGTGACAATAGCTAAATTCTTAAACTAGGACTTTCACACTCGGGATTCGCCCATCAACACGTTAATCATTGATGTTACATTATGTCACATGACCCTCATTCCTTGACCATTCTGTGTAAGATCACCACAGCATCTGCTGACGTAATCACTGTAAAATCACACTAAAATGATTCCACTTCATCAGAACATTGTCAAGTGAAAAGCAAATGTCAGATTCAAAATCTAGACTAAAGCCTCATGGGATTTTGAATTGAAAACCCACCTCTCCCCATTATATTCCCCCAAAGGGCTGGTTTATACTTCACACACAGAACACGTGTGTGCATGCATCATGGCTGCCACGCATTCCCAGGATTCATTTGATGTGTCTTCTGAGCACGTCCTCAGAAATTAAGCCAATACCATCAAAAATTCGGGTGGGGGGCGGCAGTGTGTTCAAGTTGGAAATATACTATCAATATGTGACAGCAAGCTGCTTTGCAAATGGATCAATGTGCATGCTGTGATGTTTGATGAATGGTTCAATGAGGTGACTTAAATGCCGACATATAAATGTATTTCTGTTGCTTTTCCTCATCTATTTGTCGCATAGGCAATACAAAGCGCCTCATAATCCCATCGTAATGACACAATACATTTTAAAAGCCTCACATAACATCTTCTGTGCAATCGTTTTTGTACCTTCACATCAGCATCAGAATATATGGAAGCATTTACTTTATTATTAAAGTAGAACGTCATAAACGTCACCTTAAAAGCGACCCAGTTGTTGATCGCTATGTGCTTCTGGGGCTTCCTCCTGCACTGAGAGCAGCGGCAGGCAGCAACTGCCAAACAGAACGCATTCAATTTATGATTTTCAGGCTCTCTACACTCCTTAAATTTATACTTGATATCACTTTCAAGATGAAATGTATTAAAGTATATATGTTACATTTTACAGAAAATTAAATAATGCATACTGGTAATAATTACACATATGGGGGCGGCATGGTAGCGCTGCTGTCTCGCAGTAGGGAGTCACGTCCCTGGTGTTCCCTGCCTGAAGTTTGCATGTTTTCCTGGTGGGTTTCCAAAAGGAGGAGTGCCACATACGATGACAAGAGGTACAAACCAGACTGTGTCACACTGTCACAAGAAGACAGACCAGGCAGCCGGCCCACCACGTAATCCTACCGGCCATCGAGCTGCAGGTGCCGACTGCAGCCACAGCAGCAGACGTTTTACGTCTGTGACATGTGACAGTTTTGCTTTGTGTGTGCTTATCAGAAAAGTGAGTTGCCTGCAAAAAATATCCAGCCCACAAAAAGTTAAAGTCACGGCTAAAATTAAACACATTACAACATGGTCTGAATAGAGACAAGACTTTTATGGCCAGATTTGAGGATTGTTTGCATCTCTCGGACTGACACAGACAACCTGACTACAGAACAACATTGTTTGGAAAAACTCATCAGAAACTTCAAAAGACAGTTACTTTATCCAAAGATCTTGACCATACATTGTTGTCCTCTCTTGCTTAATGAATCTTAGCCTGGAGAGTTCTATTAATTTTTTACATTTAAGATGTCTCACTTAAAGGTTTTCCAATGTTGTATCTGTCCCGGTGTCTATTGTCACACACGCACGCTTAGGAAGCAGCCATCAAGTCCAAAGGTGAGTGATATTTCGCGAGGTGAGGGGTTGGTTATGTGTACTGTTTTCTCTCTCTCTCATTGTCTGCAGAAATAAAGAAGAAAAATCATAATCCACTTACCTTTCTTCTGGTCTCACAAAATGGCTAACATCTCACACCACATATCATCTGTGACGTCACTTCCTGTTCCTACACAGTGATATCACTTCCGGACATCTCTGATGACATCACTACCATCACTTCAGGCCATTCCTAATGACATCACTTCCGGCTCTGCCATAATGATGTCACCTCCAGCCATACCCGATGATGTCACTTCCCAGCGATTCCCAATGACGTAATTTCCGTCCATTCCTGATGGCATCTCTTCCGGCCATTCCCGATGACGACTCTTCTGTTATGTCACTTCCTTTCTCCATGTTTTATTGTTTGCTATATAAACAACAACATTTATTTCTAGGGCACATTTTCATACAAACAATATAGCTCAAAGTGCTTTACATGACGAAGAAAGAGAAAAAAGACAAAATAAACAATTAAAATTAATGAACACTAATTAACATAGAATAAAAATAAGGTCGAATGGCCAGGGAGGACAGAAAAAAATAAAAAGAAAACTCCAGATGGCTGGAGAAAAAAAAAATAAAATCTGCAGGGGTTCTGAGGCCACGAGACCACCCAACCCCCTGTAGGCATTCTACCTAACATCAATGACCTCAATCAGTCCTCATTGTATTCAGGGTTCTCATGGAAGAACTTGATGATGATGGCCATGTGGACTTCTGGCCTTTAATCCATCAATGACGGGACATGACAGTATTTTGATTGGGTGGTGGTGGCGCAGATTGAAAAAAAGAAACAGAAGAGAATGTAGGAGTTAGTATGGATTTAGGAGCCATCATGAATAATAATGATAATTAATTGAATATACAGAGCATCAGGATTAAACTAAGATGAAGCTATGAGAAAGTCATGTTAAAGTAATGTGTTTTTAGCTGTTTTTTAAAGTGCTCCACCGTATCAGCCTGGCGAATTCCTATTGGCAGGCTATTCCAGATTTTAGGTGCCTAACAGCAGAAGGCCGCCTGCCTCACTACTTCTTTTAAGTTCAGCTCTTGGAATTCTAAGCAGACACTCATTTGAAGATCTAAGTGTAAGGTGCAAGACATTCTGAAATATAAGATGGAGCGAGATTATTTAAGGCTTTATAAACCATAAGCAGTATTTTAAAGTCAATCCTGAATGACACAGGTAACCAGTGTAGTGACATCAAAACTGGAGAAATGTGTTCGGATTTTCTTTTCCTAGTTAGGATTCTAGCAGCTGCATTCTGCACCCGTTGTAGTCGATTTATGTCTTTTTTAGGTGGTCCTGAGAGGAGTGCGTTACAGTAATCTAGTCGACTGAAAACAAAAGTGTGAACTCATTTCTCAGCATCTTGCAAAGTTATAAGAGGTCTAACTTCTGCTATATTTGTTAAGTGAAAAAATGCTGTCCTCGTAATCTGATTAATATGTGATTAAACATTCAGGTCAGAGATAAAAGTTACCCCTAAATTCTTTACCTCTGTCTTGACTTTTAATCCTAATGCATCGAGTTTATTTCTAATAGCCTCATTATATCCATTATTGCCAATCACTAAAATTTATGTTTTCTCTTTATTTTGTTTGTGAGAATTACTACTCGGCCATTCAGAAACACAAGTAAGACATTGTGTCAGTAAATCAAGAGAGTCGGGGTCATCAGGTGCTATTGATAAATACAGCTGTGTGTCATCAGCATAGCTGTGGTAGCTCACATTATGCCCCGAGATAATCTGACCTAACGGAAGCATGTAGATCGAAAAAAACGCCATGAAACTGACTGTACGTGTTGATTGAGATCATTTTTTTGATTTATTTTGACCTTTGTGGTGTATGGCCGGCCCTTCATCCTGGCCAATACCCCCAAGCCGCCAGGTGGAGCCCTCCCTGCAGTATGGAGGTCCCCCGAAGACCAGCAGGGCATCATGGACATTGGAGTTTTTATACACAGCCCTGCTGGATACCATGGGGGCCACTAGGAGAAGCTGCAGGGAGGAATGGTTATTTGCCTTACGCCCTGGAAGTACGTCCGAGTCACATGGACAAGGGGAATAACATGCTTCCGGGGTGAAGAAAAGGACTTTTCATCTGACCCGGAAGTGATAAAGAATCACATGGACTGGGGATTAGAACACTTCCGGGTCAGGGAATATAAAAGGATTGTGGGAGCTCCCAGATGGCGAGCTGAGCTGGGTGGAAGGGTGGCAATGCGTCAGGGAGTAGAGGATTGGTTTATTGTGATTATTGAAGTGTATCGAATGAGTATTGTGGAGAGGAGGGTGCTTTATGCACTGTGGATTATTAATAAAGTCAACTTTTGGACTTTTATCTGGTGTCTGGCGACTTCAGGGGAGCGATACTGACCCCTATCTGTCACACCTTTTTTTCCAGTTGTCTGTCGGTTAATATACAGGGACATTCCTCAACTCTTTTTGAGCATTTTCTCGTGGCTTGTTTCATTACACTGTATAAACACAGGGAACCCCAGTTTCTGTGTTACATTTCGCCTAAAGAAGGAGGCCTGAGTTGCCTTGAAAGCTTGCTTATTGTAATCTTTCTAGTTAGCCAATAAAAGCATTTTGCTTGACTTCTCACTACATCCATAATGGCTAACACGGTACAACACCCTAGTACTTTCTTCATCTTGTAATGCACTTTGAGCTACACCATTTGTAGGAAAATGTGTTAGAGAAATAAATGTTGAAGAACAAGACAATCGAAATGTCACAAAGAGGTATCACTGGTCGGTCCTTTCTTAATTCAAAAACTAATGCAGACACTAAACTGAAAGTGGCTAGTACACTGTGTAATAAGTAGAGACTTGAGGAGTGGAAAGGTTTGGGGCAGCCACCCGTTTAATGCGGTATCCTGGCTGCAAAAGTATTTGAGGCATTGTATAACAGTTTACACAACAGAGTCCAAAACAGAACTGCCTGCCAGAGCAAAGGCAGTGGGCTTTATAGTACAGAGGGCGGAAGTGATGTCATCCTCTGGGCCGGAACTGGAAGTGACATCAACCTTGGGGCCGGAACCGGAAGTGACCTTATCCTTGGGGCCGGAAGTGATGTGTCCTTCCTGGAAATGGCGGCTCCTGGTGGGATTTCCCGGGTAAGACCTGCAGAGAACTCAGAAAGAGCGTCAGCGTACCCTGCTCCGCCCTGGGCAAATGTATAATCAGTATTTTCTAAGCCCTTCAGCTGCCCCCCATGCACACGTGTGTGACAACTGCAACAAATGGTAACTGAACGACAACCCATAAACATTAAATAAAAAAAAAATGACAATTATTAAAACCCTGATGATGCCTTTATGTGAGATGGCAGTGTCTGAAACCTGCACAGAAATGCCAGGCAACAATAACCGGATATTAAAACGTATCTGAGACAAACCTAGCAATGATGTTGTCATGGAAGATAATTATCAAGACAGAAAATCTAAAAAAAAGAATGAATACAGTTCATTTCTTAGATGCCAACCAGTGGAATTTGCTAGAAATCACAGAATGAATAGCTATGATGCACATTGGAGGCATGAGGAACCTGATACAACCGTGAATGGAATGCCAGTCGATGACAGGCCCAGCACAGCCATATTGGTCCAAGTTACAGTTGAGAGCTCACTTCACATGCAGAGCTGGAAAGTTTGAAGAAGAACTGACAGTGTGTGCAGCAAAAGCTGACATAGACATGCAAATTACATACGACTGGCACATGAAACCTTCAGTCATGCTGGCCTGTAGTCTTTACAATAATGACCCTATAAACCTATAAATGAATAGAAAATTCAGCTTGACCAATAGAAATGAAACAATTAACATGAATGAAACAAAAAAGATCGTGTGGGCTATATGAGCACCCCCTACTGGTCTGACATATTATTTATATTGTAATGGCACTGACACCAGGGATGAGCCTCCCATAGTATGAGCTGGCATTCCATCTTCTCCCTTGTTCTATTTATCCAATGTCCAGAGAGTCTCCACCTGCCTTGTTGAACCTTCCCAGGCTTGTAAAGTTTAACATGAATGTTCCAGGGCTTTGTGGAATGTCAATCACTCATCCAGCCCCACCCATTTTCAGGGGCAATATGCTGGCTACTACAATACACTTTGCGTCCGTGACTACCCATGAATTTGAAAAGAAATGGATACACGGTCTGCGGTGGGTTGGCTGGGATTGGCTCCAGCACACCCCCGTGACCCTGTGTTCGGATTCAGCGGGTTGGAAAATGGATAGATGGATGGATACACGGTACGTAGTTTTTACTTCCATTCGGTTTACTATTTAGTGCACAGCAGAAAAGATGAACTCATAACCGTCACAATCTGAGGCACGTCCGTATTAGAGCTGCTAATTCATGCCTTCTGCGGCTTATCCAGATATGTGCATGCAACACTTAAATAGATTATGTTATTTTTTTATTTTGACACACAGGTGATGATAACAGTGCACTACAGTGGGTGCAGAACAGGTTCTTGGTATTGATTACCTGAGAGTCTTGTGCAATGGTGTGCTAACAAATAAGAAAGAGAAGTAAGGCGCAAACGGCAGTCTTCAGATCGTGCCGAGTTATAGAAGAGGAACACTCTTATAGCATCGCATTACTGAAAACAGAAGATCAAGGATGGCATGGTGGCACACTAGTTATTGTGGCTGTCTCCCAGATCTGGTGGACTACGTTTTTGCCATCAGGTAGCTGTCTGTATGGCGTTTGCATGTTTTCCTCAGTCTGGGAGAGCTTCCTCTGAGTATTTCTGCTTCCTCCCACAACCCTAAAGTTGTACAGGCTAAGTTAGCTGTCTGCTTTAGGACTGTTTCGCTTAGAACAATCTAGACAGGAACAAACCATTCAGTCCAACACAGTTCGCCAGTCCTATCCATTTAATTCCTCTAAAATAACATCAAGTCGAGTTTTGAAGGTCCTTAATATCCCAATGTCTACCACACTACTTGATCACTGTTTCCAGGTGTCTGAGGTTCTCTGTGAGAACAGAAACTTCCTAATGTTTGTGCAGAATTTACCCTTAATGAGTTTCCAACTGTGGGCCCGTGTTCCTGATGAACTCATTTTAAAATAACAGTCCTGATCCACTGGACTAATTCCCTTCATAATTTTAAACACTTCAGTCAGGTCTCCTCTTAATCTCCTGAGAAGGCTCAGCTCTATGAAGCTTTCCTCTTATCTCATCCCCTGTAGCCCTGGAATCAGCCTTGTTGCTGTTCTATGGACTTTTTCTACTGCTGCTATGTGCTTTTTGTGGCCTGGAGACCAAAACTGCACACAGTACTCCATTAAAAAAATAAAGCTTGGACATGTACTCCACACATCAAGGTGCTATATAACCTGACTCTCTGATAGCCTTCTTAATGGCTTCTGAACACTGTCTGGAAGTCGATAGGCTAGAGTCCACTGTGACTCTAAAGGCGCTTTTCCACTGCTTAGTACGGCACAGCACGGTTCAGTACAGCTCACCTTGGTTCGGCTCAGTTCGGCTCGGTTTGCGTTTCGACTGCAGTTTAGTACCGCTTTAGAGTGGGCGGGATTATTCACGTGTCGTTATAGTTGCGCCGCCTCTACTGCCGTGACACCGTGGAACTTTTACAACAACACGCAGACAACGACATCACTTTAGCTCGTCGATGCGCAAGGGTAAGCATCTAAAAAAAGCACATCACTAGCTAACTTTTATCACTGTTGCAAAGCATAAAATGAACTTAACTGCCAGTGTAACATTAAAATGCTGATTCTGTATATTACAGATCTTCCACATTTTGCAAAAAAGTCGCCGCAACAGACCATCTGTTTGGACATTTAACCATGCTTCAGAGTGGTGGGATGTGATTGTTCCCGGTTTTACAAACACTCAGTGACTGGAGAACTTTTGAATGTCTGAAGAAACATTCATTCACTTATGCAACAAACTGCGTCCAGCGATGGAGAGACGGGACACAAACTTCCGCGTGTGTGTACCTTTAAAGAAAAGAATAGCCAGTGACGCAGTAATGACGATTTTCTCCGGCCAATCAGTGACCAGCAGAGTTTACACGTCACGTTTTGGTAACGGTTCGGCGCGCTTGGAACCTCTGCTGAGGTGGTACTAAAAAAAGGACCAGGTACCAGGTACTGTTCCCAGTGGAAAACCCCCCAAAAGTGAGCTGAACTGAACCGTGTCGTGCCGTACCATGCAGTGGAAAAGCGCCATTAATGTTCTTTCTGAAATCTTCATGTGGATGGCTCTTTAGAGAACCAAAAATGGTTTCTGCCTTGGCATCATTCTGAAGGGCCACTCTGGCACCCTTATTTGTAAGAGTATACTCTTGACTGCGTCTGGCCTGGCTCATTCTGGTTACATAGTCGGCAGTTCTGGATTCAAGTGGCGCTAAGGCTGACGCAGCCAACTCACCACATCACAGTTGTCTGCCCTTTTTTTTACTCTTTTCCTAACCCATAAACTATGCACTCAACTCTTCAAAAAGGGCACCATGAATCTCTCTCTTTAGCATTCTTAAAAATGAACTGTGTGGGCTGATGCAAATCTATTTATATATTTTCAACTGCATACTTCATGTACTTCATGAATATATTGTCACACACGTGCAAATAGGAGGGAGCTGTGTGAACCAAATGAAAGTAATGCCATGCCATGCCAGGCCAGGGGGTGGCGAGGGGTGCTAGACCTTCTTCTTTGCAGACAAACAATGGGAAACCTGTCTGATTCAACCCTGAAGACGTCGCTTCCAGCTCCAGTGCCCAGAAGAGTGTCACTTCCAGTACCGGCGCCCAGAGACACGTAATTTCCAGTTCTAGCCTCCAGAAGACCATCACTTCCAGTTCTGACACCCAGAAGACTGTCACTTTCGGTTCTGGCACCCAGAGACATGTCACCTCCAGCACAGACATAGAATAACTAGACGCCTCATGACTAGCAGAATCGTACGTCAACGTCACCGCCATATTGCGAGTGGCACTACTGTGGAGAGAAGTAATGGATAAGATGCCTCACACATGTTCTGCTTGGGATTTTACAAATCGCTGTACGCTCCAAACCACATCCTGAGGGATTACATTTCATAGGTAAGGCTGAACAATTGTTTTGGTTATATTTGGCCATCAGAAAATCCCATTTTATAATTTTAACTTTAGCTACCGCCAGGCTAAGCTAGCAAAGCTATGCATTTATGTGCTCAAGTGAGCCTCCAAACAACGTTTTGGCTGAACGTATTTAGTCACTAACTATGTAGATTGTTGTTAGCTCTTAACATTTCTCAAACTTGATGATGTGTTTTTTCTCAAGGAGCACATTGAGGAAACACAGTTTGAAACTGACAACCATCATTTTACGCTCAGGCCTTTAGTTGTGTCTGTATTCCACAAACTAAGGCTGCACCATATTGCCAGAGTGACTTCTCTCAAATTACAGGATCTGAGTGAGCGAGAGGAGTGTCAGTCTGGAGGAGATCAGTGAGGTTGTGGAGAGCTTTAAATGTTCAGAGCGGTATTTAGTATTGTATTCTGTAGTGAACAGGGAGCCAGTGAAGTTGAGAGAGAATCGGTGTAATATGTTCATGGATTTAGAACAGCAGGTTGTTATCCTGGCAGCAGAATTTTGAAGGAGCTGTAAGTGATGGGTACATTTTTGTGGGATGCCAGATAGAATAGCATTACAATAATCTATACGTGAGGTGACTCGGGCATTAACCAATACTTCAGTACTGTGTTGCGTAAGAACAGGACGAAGTCTAGAAATGTTTCGGACATGGAAGAAGGCAGCCCGAGAAATGTTACTTATATGGGACAAATTATTTAATAATAATAAAAATTATTATTATTATTTAATAATTGCCATTATTAGTGTATAAATAGATATAAATAATTGCATTTAAACGATTCACCAAAATCTGTTGTATGTAAAGGATACTATTTTAAACATTATTGTTTTTTCATCAGAAAACTCGGTTTCCATGTCTACCTGTATTAGTTTAAATGGCACTTTTGACACTCGCAATGCGGCTGACGCGCTGACATATCGTGTTGACTGGGAAACACAGTGAATGCGGCGTCTACCTATATATGTCTATGACCTCCAGCGCCCAGAGGAGTTTCACTTCCGGCTCCGACTCCAGAAGCAAGTCACTTCTGGGTCCACTACGTCACTTCTCGTTTTGGCATTTAAAGCTGCCATTTTTCCTAACAGTCGTCAGTCTTGTTTGGCACTCCATCAAGGAGACATCTGTCTTGAATTTCAAACCCACTGCAGCCAGGGAAATTATATGGGTGGCTGCCCCAAACCTTTTTAAGTGTGTCGAGTCTGAATATTTCACAATACAGTATATAACCAAAATAACGTTCTGATGCACCGTATGGCTGTTGCAGTTAACCTGAATTGCTCCCCATTCCAGTGACCTCTTATTCACCATTCTCTGTTTCGAGTTTATATGTTCTTTCCGTGTCTTCCTTCAGTTTCTCCTCCCTGAAGAAATGTAGGTGGAAAAAAATATTCCATACATAACTGTGGCTCGTTGATGCAGTAACCTTAAAACTCACATAGAGTACAGTGTCACGTAAAGCGTTCACCCCTTAAACGTATCTCCACTGCATTGCAATGTCACTTACTGTACTGTCAGTAATCCCTGAGCTCTGCACTGTATGTACTGTTCTAGTTTATCAGCTTTGCACTTTATTATTATTACCGAATCTCCGAACTGTCAGTTTATTGCTTCATCCAGAAGCTGCTGCAGTGATTACAACTCCTCATTCGAGGACAATGGTCACTTTATTCTGCTGCCCAGGCTGTATGTGGTTAGTTATTGCACAGTATTTTGTACTCTGTAGCTTATGTGGATGAGTGTAAGACATAAGAGGAGTGCACAGGAACGTTTGAGGTGCCAACCGGATCACCCTCTTTATATCCAATGTTCACTCCGACAAGCAAACAGGAACTTGAGGGCGCAACACAAAGCAATAAAACTGAACTTAAAGAATGTCACCTTCTTGGCTTCTGTAAATAAATGGCTTGGTAGAATGTGCCAACTGGGTTGCCCCTTTAAATCCGACATTCATTTGGGCAAACAAACAGGCAGTCAAGGGTGCAACACAAAGCAATGAAACAGAACTTAAAGAATGTGGCCTCCATGGCTCCTGTAAATCAATGGCTCTGTAGAGTTGTATGTTTGGGATGCCAACCGGGAGGCCCCTTTTTAATCTTATGAAAACAAACACCCACTCGAGGGTGCAATACAAAACAATAAAACAGAACCTAATGAACAAGGCCTTCTGTAAATCAATGGCTTGGTAGAGCGAGTTGTTGTTTGGGTTCAAGACACGAGGAGTGCAAAGGAATGTTTGGGGTGCCAACCGGATGGCCCCCTTTTAATCCAATGAAAGCAAACACCCACTCTAGGGTGCAACACAAAACGTTAAAATAAAACTTAATGAATTCGGCTTACTTGTCTTCTGTAAATCAATGGCTTTGTAGAGTGAGTTGTTGTTTGGGTTCAAGACACGAGAGGAGACCAAAGGAATGTTGATGTGCCAACCGGATTGCCCCTTTTCATGTTCATTCGGGCAGACAAACAGGCACTCCAGGGTGCAACGGAAAACAATAAAGCAGAACTTAAAGAATGTGGCCTCTATGGCTCCTGTAAATCAATGGCTCTGTAGAATTGGATGTTTGGGGTACCAGCCGGGTTTCCACCTTTTAATCTGATGAAAACAAATACCCATTTGATGGTGCAACACAAAACAATGAAACAGAACTTAAGGAATGAGGCCTTCGTGGCTCACGTCAATCAATGACTCTGTAGAGTTGAATGTAAAACACGAAGAGTCCAAAGGAATGTTTGGGGTGCCAACTGGGTGCCCCCCTTCTAATCCAACAAAAACAAACTGCCACTCGAGGGTGTAACACAAAACAATAAAACAGAACTTAAACCATGTGGCCTTTATGGCTCACGTCAATCAATGGTTTGGTAGAGCAGGTCATTATTTGGGTGTAAGACAGAAGGAGAACAAAGGAATGTTTGAGGTGCCAACTGGGTCTCCCCTTTTTAATGCGACAAAAACAAACACCCGCTCAAGGGTGCAACACAAAATAATAAAACAGAACTTGAGGCCTTTGATGCTCCCATAAATCAATAGTTCGTCAGAGTGGGTCATTGTTTGGGAGCTTTGCCCTTCATCAAGTTGGAGTCCCAAATGAGACGCCTCCTCATAGGGTCTCATAGGGTTCTGACTGGAAGGGGAGGAGTCAACTGCCCTCATTGGGCGCTCTGGGTGAGAAAAGAGATAATACTGTTGTGGTATTGCATATCTTCAATCGTCTGACATATGATATTTCTTATTCTGTATTGTTGCACTACTGAACTGTTGACTGCACCACTAATTGTAATTTCTGCAAGGTGGACACTCAAATAAGAAATCATTATTATTCTTTATTCTTTATTTTTTTTAACAGTTTTTCCCCATGCTGTTGACTCTCCTCTCTTTCACTCGGGTGGGGACTGAATTCTGTTTTGTTGCTTTCCTTTTTTAGCTTTCTGATATTTTTTCTTTCCATTTTTGCCTTTCCCGGTTTGTTGAAGTCATTTGTTGTACGAGTTCAACTTAATTGTACGCATATAGATTAATGATAAACAAAAGAATCTCATTTTGCTTGTGCACCGTACTCTGTATATATGACACTATAACCTTTGATTGATTGATTGACTGGGTCTGTATGGATTTTCCTAACATGCCAGATTCAGTTAATCTGACTATTCTGATTTTTCCCAGTGTGGCGCACTGTGCCACGTGATGCACTGTAGCATTTCTCTTTTGTGCCCACGGCTGCCCAGGTATATTTGACCTCACCAACACCACCACCTTAAAAGCAGAAACCAAAAAAGATTTGCTAATTCAATGGATTTACAGGTATGTGTCAAAAAAGAGGCAAATTATAAAAAAAGAAAGCCTTTTAAGAAAATGTTTTTAATTACGTAAATGTGACCAGCAGTAGGGAGCCAGATCAGAACAGGGAGAATCTCTGGAGTACCGACCCGGTAATCCCCATTGAATCATAACAATAGAAAAGCAAAAAGGGTGCGCAGTGGCAAAACAAAAAAGATGCTCACCAGAAAATGAGCCAGAGTTCTCCGCCAGTATCGTATTTGCTTGGGTCTCGCTCAGGAGCGCATTCGATATCGAGTCCTGGTTGTGTCACAGGGCGTCTTCTCAGAGCTGTGGGGTAAAGAGATGATACCATTAGCAACATGCCCGAAGTGGCATCGCTTACCTGAGTCGAGACCGAGAGAGGATCCACGGTCACACATGTGTCACATATAAAAAATACGCCTCTTATTTTGACACAAAGGGACAAATGACAACAAATCAAAGCTCAAAATGCTGTTGTTAAAGTGACACTTTTTTTCAAAGCTTCCTAGCTTTAGGGTATATTCCAATGGAAGAAAACTGAGCCAAGAGGTGAGAAGTCAAATGTAATGATTTAGTAAGAAATTGTTAACATTTTTGTTTGTTACTGAGGTGCTAAGTAAGTCTTTATCCAAATATAATCAGACATATTGAAGCTCGGTGTGGGACGGCATGCTATTCCTAAACAGGGCCCACTCACTCATACAAGCCATGACACTGACTTGAAACATTCAGCCAAGACAACCCTGGAGTGGTTTTGGGACGAGTCTCTGAGTGTCCTTGAGTGGTCCAGCCAAATACAGGACTTAAACCCCATGGAACATCTGCAGAGAGACCTGGAGATGGCAATTTACTGACGTTTCCCACCCAGCCTAATGGGGCTTGACAGGATCTGCCGGGAAGGATGCACAATCCAGGTGCACAAAGCTTGTAGAGACTTACCTGGGAAGACTCGAAGCTGGAACTGCTGCCAAAGGGGCTTCTGCAAAATACAGAATTAAGGGTCTGAATATGTCCACGAAAGAGAGATTTCAGGTTTTAATACATTAATACATTTGCAGTGTGGGGCACAGCCCGGACACAGACAGGTAGACATGTTTTTAAGCACCACAACACATGTTTATTTACAATTATATATACAGTGATCACGCACAACCCAGTGCCGCAGCACCAATCACCCTCAGTCCAGGCCCTCAACAATGCCTTTCTTCTCTAGGTCCACCTCCTCTCCTCTCCTCCAAGACTCTGTCCATTTCCAACCGACTCAAGCCCCTGAACGGAGGGAGGTGGCCCCTTTTATAGTCCCCTGGATGTGCTCCAGGTGCCTCCTGGCAATCTTCCACCGGCACTGCCCAGTGTGGCAGAAGTGCCAGCCGTGCAACCGGAAGCACTGTGGGTGTCCTCGCTCCTCTTCACCCCAGCACTTCCAGGGTGTTGCGGAAGCGCTTAGGTCCAGGGCTCCAAAGGCATTGGGGCGCCCCCTGGTGGTGACCACAGGTCCCTACAGGGCTGAGCTTCAAAGCTCTGTACCCGTGGTTCCCAGATAGGCACCGGGGTGGTCGCCCCCAAGTGGTCTGGAGGAGGTGCAAGTCCTCCTCCGGTCTTCCTGGGTGTCCCGGCTGGGTAACACCCCCAGCTGTATGCCACAGCAGTCCTTTCTGAAAACATCTTTTCACTTTATGAGTTATTGAGTGTAGGCTGGAAATAGCAACTTTCTCCATTTAAAATGAAATGCATAACACAACAAAGCTTGCAGAAACTAAAGGGGTCTGAAAGACACAAGGCACAACTACAGCACATCACAGACTTATATTCAGTGGAAAAACGCTTCCCAAATTGTTTCCCACAGCAATGCAGCACTTTTCCCTCTTTGGCTTCTCTCTCTCTTTTCTCTGCCTCCACTCCTCCTCCAGCAAGTGTTGTCTTCTCCCTCCCAACTCTGGTTTCTGGAGCGGTGGCAGTTGGCTCCTTTTATCCTGCACCGGGGAGCACTTCAGGTGGCCCGTTAGTACGGTTCTGAAGCTCTTCCTGAAGAGAATGAAATTGGGCTCCTGCTGCCCCCCCTGGCGGTAACCATGAAGTCCAACCAGGCTTAGCCGAACACCAACTCCCATAAAGCACTGGGTGAACCTGTGGCACCGCTGCAACACAATATAAAATAATGCCCTGTGCCCCTTAACCCTATTGAGGTGTCCCAGCCGGGTAAGGGCATTGGCCATTCGCTACACCTGTGACTTGTACCTTCAAAGTGTGACCCTGTTGGGGTCCTTGGAAGCCACCAGAGGGTACGGCTGAAAAAACACCTCTGAGTCGCACCTATCATAGCGTTGCCCCTTTTATGTAGTCAATGGTTCTTCTGTGTAAATGTTGTCCCCCTGGAACCAAAGGGGGAAGGAGAATGCTGCAGGACCGTCATCCCTCCAGGTAATTTCCCTGTCTCCCCCATCAAGTCCGTTCAGGTTATTTCGTATTTAAATGTGATGAGGGAGAGAAGAAAAGAACATAGAGGAGAAAAAGGAGGAAAACCAGAGCACAACACCAAAAACGCATCACAAGAGACAGAGAGATGCCAATCCCAAGATTTCCTTTAATAATAGAGATTTATTCACTTCATTATTTTACATACTGTTTGTCTATCTGTTTATTTTTGATCGTCGATTGGGAAAGTGTTTTGGAAGAGGTACGGCTTGTCTAGTCACAGTTCTTGGCGGTGTAGTTGCCGGTCTGGATGATTGGTTCAGCCATTACAATATGACCATTTATTTCCACCAAGGACTGTCTTGGCGTAATTGTGTCTAGGATTTGATTATTAACATTATTATTATTAATTATTAATCTTAATTATTATAATTATTATTAACATAATTAACCCGGAGGTCACAGCATACAGGAAAAGTTTTACATTTATGTTTTACAGTTGGGCAGGTTAAATGAGTCCTTCATAATAGCACAGAGGGAACAGGCCACCAAACTTACCCATGAAGCCATAGTGCCCCCAGTGGATGGAGACTTCTAGGTCTTATGAGGAAGCTACACAATTCACTCTGAGCTTTGATTTTGGCAGAATCTTGACAGATTTGTCAGCCATTTTCTAGTCCTGAACGGGGTCACGGAAGGAACTGGAGTCTATGCCGGCTAGCATAGGGCACAAGGCAGGAACCAACCCTAGACAGGGTGCCAGTCCATCGCAGGGCAAACACACACACACACACACAACCCCAACCACAAACCAGGGCCAGTTTAGTACTGCCAATCCACCTGACCTGCAAGTCTTTGGCTTGTTGGACGAAACCCACCTGGACACTGGGAGGACATGCCAACTTCACGCAGGGAGGACCCTGACACGATTAAATGTCTGGAATACGTATTAAGACCAGAGTAGCACGGGATCATCCCCAGCTCAGAACACACTGCAACTGACCTTTAATGATTATGGCAAGTAATTTATAGTTTGCATGACATTTCCCCTTGGGATTAATAAAGTATCTATCTATCTATCTATCTATCTATCTATCTATCTATCTATCATACTAACATTAATATCTATCTATCTATCTATCTATCTATCTATCTATCTATCTATCTATCTATCTATCTATCTATCTATCTATCTATCTATCTATCTAATTTATTCGTAATTATATTATCTGTCTGTGGCTGATTGTTTATAGCTAGTTCACTTCTCTTTGCTTTTTTTATTTTTGCTTACTTCTTCTAACTAACTCAATAATTTTTTTTCCCTAACTTACTTATTCACCATTTTAATGTTATTATTTTTTTATATGTTACCTAACACTGGTGCCAACCCTGGTCTCCTTTACTGTGAGGCAGCAGAATTACGAATGTGCCACCGTGCCACCTTTGACAGATTTGGACCATAAATTTAAATCCAGAAATGAAGGGGGCATGAAAATGGGCAGAGAAGCTCAGCTGTTTAGAGGCCTTTGCCCTCTTGACCTAATTCTTTGTTCTGGTAAGACTCTCTCTGAGGTTGCATACTTCTCAAAGTTCAGAATAAAAATATTATAATCAGTAAATTGCTGACATGCCTATAAATGACTTTAGAGCTCAAAGGACGATTTGACATCTGTTTTACTGTTTGAAAGACAATTGACTCGCTCCGGGCACATTATTCCTTCAAAACCGGCTTCTCTGGAATCTAACGTCTACATTTCAGTCATTTTATGTGCAAATGAAAACAATAAAAATGCCATTCGTTACGAGGCGATGGCTGACTACTTCATGGTTCTGCTTCAAAGCAGGCAGGTTCCCGGTTTGGATTTGGGGTCGGTTTCTTTGCTAACACTTTAGTTTATGCCATCCATCCTCATGTACCAAGACCTTAGCAAAGGCTCCCTGTGTTTTAAATAAGACTTGCATAGCATCATCAATAGGGAGCTTAAAACAGAAGCCAAACTGCTTAATCTTTGGTTTCATCAGACCAGAGAATCTTCTTTCTCATAGTCTGAGAGTCCTTTAGGTGTCTTTAAATTTAGATGTTTCATCTTACTCTTTTCTGAAGGTTGTTAAAATTCAATTTTAATTTCCATCTTTATCAGTTTCCCAAGGAATACATTGCAGCTTTTTCTTCTTACAGAACTGGGGACAAAGAAAAAAAACACAAAAAAAATCAAAAGTGGTCTTCCCTGGGCTTTTCTTTCTCCATCTATCTATCTATCTATCCTGCCAACTATACTAACATTACATTCTATCTATCTATCTATCTATCTATCTATCTATCTATCTATCTATCTATCTATCTATCTATTATATAGTGCCTTACATATCTATCTATCTATCTATCTATCTATCTATCTATCTATCTATCTATCTATCAATTATATAGTGCCTTACATATCTATCTATCAATTATATAGTGCCTTTCACATCTATCTATCTATCTATCTATCTATCTATCTATCTATCTATCTATCTATCTATCTATCTATCTATTATATAGTGCCTTTCACATCTATCTATCTATCTATCTATTGTGGACTTGAACCCGGACACAGACAGATGGACATCTTTACTTCACCCAACACACTTTTATTTTCCACAACTATGTACAATGTTCTCGTGCACCCCAGTGCCTCTTGCACCGTTCCCCAATGCCCAGTCCTCACAGTCCTTGTGCCTTTCTCCTGGCTGCCTCCAATCCTCTCTCCAGCTCCATCTCTCTTCCACCCGACTTCCGCCCTCGACTGGAAGGCCCTTAAATAGGAACCCGGATGGGCTCCAGTTGCTTACCGGCATTCCTCCGAAGACATGCCCTAGTGTGGCGGAAATGCCGGCTGCGCACCCGGAAGCCCTCCGGGTGTCCCCTGTCTTCTTCTGGTGTGGCGGAAGTGCTGGGCTCCAGACTTCTACTGGCACCGGGGCGCCGCCTGGCGGTGGCCACGGGTCCCTACAGGGCTGGGCTTCCAAGCCTTTTACCCGTTGCCCCCAACATAACCAGGGCGGTCACCCCCTCGTGGTCTGGAGGAGGTACAAGCCCTCCTCCGGTCCTCCTGGGCGTCCCGGCCGGGGCTGTCTATCTAATATATAGTGCTTTACATATCTATCTATCTATCTATCTATCTATCTATCTATCTATCTATCTATCTATCTATCTATCTATCTATCTATCTATCTATCTATTATATAGTGCCTTTCACATCTATCTATCTATCTATTATATATTGCCTTTCTTATCTATCTATCTATCTATCTATCTATCTATCTATCTATCTATCTATCTATCTATCTATCTAAAGCACTTTGAGCTACACCACTTGTATGAACCCCACCCCAAAATGAATTAACAAACAATTTTCAAATTAACTGTGTTCACAACCAGTGGCGGGCCTCCATTTTTGGGTTCCTGTTATGGAGGAGCCTTAACAACCAGCAATGAGTTCTGGGTAACCACCTGTTGTGGCAGGCAGCACCCATTTTTGGGTTCTTGTTATGTGGGACCCTTAACAACCAGCAATGAGTTCTGGGTAATCACTGCTATCTTCTTTAGTGGGATTGCTACACGACAGATCACCACAAATTTTGAAAAAATGTAACCAGCACATCTCAGATGTTAACTAAAAAGCTGAACAGTGGAACTTCGGGTCATGACCGTAATTCGTTCCAAAACTCTGGTCGCAACCCGATTTGGTCGTGACCTGAAATAATTTCCTTCATAGGATTGTATGTACTGTAAATACAATTAATCCGTTCCCGACCAAACGAACTGTATGTAAATATATTTTTTTAAAGATTTGTAAGCACAAAAATAGTTAATTATACCATAGAATGCACAGTGTAATAGTAAACTAACATTGGATAACACTGCAAAAACCTTGAACAGAGAAAGCTAACATCGCAGGAGTTCATGCTACAGCCTTATGAACCGTTCGCTGTAAACACTTTTTTTAACGAGTTTTAAGCCCAGGGAAAAAAATGAACATTTGAAAAATCTGTAATTTATACAAAAACTAACCATAAACAACCCAGAAAACTAACCTCGCATGAGTCGAGTTCTGGCCTGAAGGAAGTGAGGAGATTACAGTTTTGAGGTAAAGTCCCTCTGCGTGATGCACGTCTTACCGAGAACAATGTACTGTACAGGGAGAGGCTGAACGCCTGCGGAAATCATTGGCGCGTATGAACCGGAAGGGAGACTGGCTTGTTCATCACCTGAGTGTGTGGTCGTGAACAGATGCAAAAGTTTGCCGAACTTTTTGGTCGTAACCCGATTTGCACGTGGTCCAAGACATTCGTGACCTGAGGTTCCACTGTACTGGGTTATCTCACATGTCAAAGTCACTGGTGTGAATAAAGATTTCCTTGTAGTTGCCTTATAGTTATTGAGTTAATTTTTACTGAATTTTAATTCTAAAGAGGTAAAATTGTAATAATTTATTGTAATAGTATTAAATGTTTAGTATATTTTAAGGTTTTATGAGATTATAAAGTAAATAAAAATCGGGAGTGATCTCCCTTAGACTTTCACATCAGATATGGGGATGGATATCTGAAGAGTAAACCACAAGACAAAGATTATATTTTTATTTTATATACCGTATATACTCACGGATAAATTCTCCCCCAGATAAGTCAGGATTTGATTTTATCGTATAATTTCTGGTATTTCATAATGTCAGTCGTATAAGTCGAATGCGGAAAACTCACGTTATTGGTCCAAGAGATTATGATATGCTAACACATGAGAGAGTAACCGCGGAGCACATGGCCTTTTTTTTCTTTGTGGGTGCGGCAATGCGCTGTATCAGCGTGTGATCATAACCTCCCTCTCTCTATTGTGCCTACGTGACCACACGGTGATACCCAAACTATTCCGGAGTGACATTTGCACTGATTTGTGTTTTTTGTATCTCACACCCATCATCACCTTTATCGTAAGAGCGTCCCATATCTACGTTCAGAAGAAAATATGAAGCTGCTTTAAATTAAACGTTGTTGAAGTGGCGAAAGAAATTGGTAACTGTGCTGCTACAACAAAATTAAATGCATCTGAGAAACTGATGCGAGATTGGAGAAGGCTGGAAGATGTTAAAAAAACCCAAATGTAAGCGTTGTATTTTTGAACGGGCGTATAAGTCGGAATCTGATTTTATGATCGATTTTTCGAGTTTCAAGACCCGACATATACGTGAGCATATATGGTATTTATTTTATTTATTGCTGTCCACCATTTGTCACCATTGGCTCCTGGTCTATCAGAAATTTTATTATGTCCATTGTTCTCAAAAACCAGAGGTTAAAAATGTTTCTCGGCCAACACTACAAACTACATGGATTACGTTTCTGAGTGGAGTAAAACTTTATACTGGCTTAGCCACGAGCAGAGAAGACTGCCAGGGAGCCCTAGCAAGGTCTTTCAAATTCTCAAAGACGTTGATAAAGTCGATCCATCTAAATTCTTTCAATTGAATAATGAATCTCATTCTGAAGAACAAAGGTGCAAATGAAACTGAAATGCGTTTAAGAGTGAAGCCAGTGGGCACTTCTTCACACAATAAGTCATGGAATGAACTTCAGAGACTGGTGGTGGCAGTGGAAAGTTCCGGAAAGCATCTGGATGAGGTATGGAGACAACGTAGCCATTAGCTGACCAAGTGAGCTTGATGGACTTACTGGTCTCCTCTCTCTCATCTAAGCAGGTTTTGACGGGCACTCAGATCTGTTAAGCCTCCCTTCTCAATGCCTCAGAGGCACATGTAGCACCTCCAGAATGTTATTTTTTACTTTTATTTTCATGCCAGCCAAATTCTGCCACTGGCACTTTGCCATGAGTTTCCAGTAATGTCAATGAGGTATAGTAGACAGTATTTGGTATGCAAATTGTCTGCAAATTAGTCATTAGTCAAAATGTATACATCAATTCTGACAAACAAAAAAAAGGCAAAGCTGGGATGCCAGCAGAACCTGAAAGCACACACTTTCCGCGATACGCCCCTCTCCCAGTTCATCGCAGTCACTAGACCCCTCCACTCCACAAAACATTTATGACATCCAAGAACGTTCCTGGGAAATCCTGGGAATGCTTAATCATCACAGTCTAACAGCAAGTCAGTGAAGCCTCAGGGATATCAGTCTGTCCAGTTAGGAAGAGTAAGCGACCGTGAATCAACTTCATCTGCTTTGGTGCAAATGAAGGGGACAGCAGGGGCACTGGAGAGGTGACAGCAAGTCAACCCCCAAAAAGGGAATGATTTTGAAGGTGGTGGCCACAGACAATTGCTCTCTCATTATCTTTCCTGACTGATTCTTTTGTAGTTTTGTGTTTTGCTAGTGTCCTTGTCACTTCTGGTACCTGCAGCCAATTCAGGTTTCGCTGGTAGTCCAGCTCCTCCAGGATGGCACATTCATACGTGCCATCACAAGAAGGTTTCAAGAGCATGGATGAGATATCAGGAGACGAGCCATTACATGAGGAGATCAGGGGGGAGTGCAGGCCAGGAAGTGCCCACACACGCAGGTCACATTACTAAAGTGGTATGTTGAATGCTTCATATTCTGTGTGTTCCTCTATGTACTCCATGTGTGTGAATCACTATGTACTTCCTAAACGGGCTTTCTCTTACGCCGACTGGACACAGAATATATTACATTCACGATATTACATCTCCCTGAACAATTTAAATACTAAGAGGTATACCTGATATTATGTTCATGTGAAATGAATTAAAGCATGTTATTAAACACGGGAACACGGTGGCGCAGTGATTGTTCCTGCTGCGCCGTGTGCGACCTTCGATGAAATAATTTATTGCAGCAGTACTGTCTCTTTCAAACTTACTAACCCACAATTCCTGTCCTTCCTTTTCTTCCTGAAAGTAACTAATCGCCACACAATAAGTTCCGTAATAAATGTCAAACCATCTGTAAGCTTAGAACGCAGATTCTTCAAAACTTTTAAAGAACATTGAAGTATCTTTGTAGTACATGTTGAATTTTTTCATCCATCTGTCCATCCGGGGTCACGCCAGCCCCAGCAAGAATACAGCGCGAGGCAGGAATAATACTAGATTCAGCGCCAGTTCATCGTTAATGCTGTCCGCTGTGTCCACACATTTAAATACTAACTGTATACATTATTTAAATGAAGATAAAAATGTATATGTATAATGTAATATACATACTTCAATGCATTTCATCTTAAAAATAATATCAAGAGCTCCAAGAAGATGGCTCTTGGAAATCTAAATCGACTTAGAAGCCAGTTGTCATTATCTATAAATACGCTTTTTTTCTATTGAATTAAATTACTTTCTTGTTATTGTATGGTACAATGAGATTCAATATGCAAATCCTCCATAAACGTATTTTCCTATAAAATAATAATAATAACAATAACAATGCAATACAATTGACTTACAGTTATATTCAGTGTCTTTCGATGGGTCGCTGCGGGCAGTTTAAGCAGGTGAGACTGCCCACTGGGTTGACAGTTGGGCCTTGAAAACCCAAAATTGGGTCAAGAGGTAGAAAAAAAGTCAATTCTGAATGACACAGGTAACCAGTGTAGTGACATCAAAACTAGAGAGATGTGCTCAGAGTTTCTTTTCCTAGTTAAGATTCTAGCAGTTTGCACTCGTTGCAAACGATTGATGTCTTTTTTTGGGTGGTCCTGATTGGAGTGCGCTACAGTAAGTCGACTAAAAACAAAAGCATGAACTCATTTTTCAGCATCTTTTTTTTTTTTTTTTATTTATTTTGCCTTATACAATTTCTTATATTAGGAATTTGCTAGTTTTTTGCATACCCCTTGGGGTCAGAGCAAAGTGTCAGCCATTGTACAGCGCCCCTGGAGTAATTGAAGGTTAAGGGCCTTGCTCAAGGGTCCAGCAGAGTAGGATCTCTTTTGGCAGTGATGGGGATTCGAATCGGCAACCTTCGGGATACCAGCGCAGATTCTTAGCCTCAGAGCCACCACTCCCCAAAATCTTGCAACGTTATAAGGGGTCTAACTTTTACTATTTTTCTTAAGTGAAAAAAATGTTGTCCTAGTTATCTGATTACTATGTGGTTATGGACTGTAAATGTTTTAGAGCTTGGGATATATAGAATATAAAAATGACCCATCTTCTTAAGATATAATTAAAATGATTACCTGGGCCTCAGGAGGCAGGCTGTGAAGAATTCTCATCCAAAACATTACATTCTGTGTTGGCAGTGCTGAGGGTGAGAAAACAACATTAGCTGACATGAGGGAAAGTCCCGCTTGTCTGTGCTTGCATTTGGAGTCCTTATCATAAAGACTCACTTTGAAATTGGGAGCTCTTGAACATTTACTGGTTTACCGGCTCTCCATTTTTGTTTTCCATACTTTTCCATTTATGCTTATGTAGAACTTCTGGAATGTGATCTACAGGCAAAGGTTATGGACTGTAAAATATAAGGCTATCGGACCTTACTCTTAGTCTATGTTAATTAATGTTGACTTATTTTATTTTCTTACTGTGTCTTTTATTTTTCGGTTCTTCATTATGTAAAGCACTTTGAGTTATTTTTTTTTGTATGAAAATGTGCTATATAAATAAATGTTGTTGTTGTTGTTAAGGATATGGGTTCAGTTTCCATCTGATCTGATCCCAAAAAAGACATAAATCGTTTGCAACGAGTGCAGAATGCAGCTGCTAGAATCCTAACTAGGAAAAGAAAATCCAAGCACATCTCTACAGTTTTGATGTCACTACACTGGTTGCCTGTGTCTTTCAGAATTGACTTTAAAATTCTGCTTATGGTTTATAAAGCCTTAAATAATCTCGGCTCATCTTATATATTGGAATGTCTGACACCTTATATTCCAAATCGTAACCTCAGATCCTCAAATGAGTGTCTGCTTAGAATTCCAAGAACAAAACTTAAAAGAAGTGGTGAGGCGGGCGGCCTTCTGCTGCTATGCACCTAAAATCTGGAATAGCCTGCCGATAGGAATTCGCCGGGCTGATATGGTGGAGCACTTTAAAACACTGCTGAAAACACATTACTTTAACATGGCCTCCTCATAACTTCACTGTAATCATAATCCTGATACTCTGTATATCCAACTCATTATAATAACGATTCATGGTGGCTCTAAAATCTGTACTAACCTCTACTCTCTCTTCTGTTTCCTTTTGGTGGTGGCCACCACCATCTACTCAAAGCACCATGAGGCTCCAACTATGATGGATGGATTAAAAGCCAGAAGTCTGATGACCATCAACATCAAGTGACTCCGTGAGAACCCTAACTACAAATAGGACTGTTTCATTGATGTGAGGTAGAATGTCCAGAGGGGACTGGGCGGTCTCGTGGTCTGGAACCCCTGCAGATTTTATTTTTTTTCTCCAGTCGTCTGGAGTTTTTTTTTGTTTTTTCTGTCCACCCTGGCCATTGGACCTTACTCCTTTTCTATGTTAACTAAGTACACCATACACCACAAAAGCAAACTGGTATTTGATCCTGATAACATTTTCTAATGGTTTAGTGACTGCCATATTTATTACAGTGCTTGGAATTCAGGTGATGGTTAAACATTCACTTCTATTGGAATGTGTTGTAAAGAAAAAAGCAGTTATTTGCTATAAAGTTATACCGTTGACCTAAAAATATTGTCACCTTATTTTATATGGTAAAATTCTGCCAACCACAGCTGTCAGTTTTTTACCCTTTTTACACATTGTGGGCATTACCTCCCCCAGGACACTAGAGGGCAGCACCTCTGGGTTACTGTGGCGTCACGGATTCCCGCAGGGCACACTGGGAATTGCCATTCACAGCACCCCTGCTTGTTTCCGTGGGTGCCACCAGGGGGAGCTGTGGAGACTGCAGAGCTCTCTGTTATGTCGGGCTTCCATCACTCCTGCGAGCACTTCTGGAACATTCTACTGGGCCACCTGGAGTGCTCCCGGGTGCAGCTTAAAAGGAGCCAGCTGCCAGTATTCCGGGAGCCAGAAGGGAGACAATGGTTGTTGGAGGAGGAGTGGAGGCGAAGCAGAAAAAAAAAGAGAGACAGAGAGAAAGAGAAAGAGAGAAGGAGGAGAGAAGAAGGCACTGAGTTTATTCGTGCTTTATTTACACTGTGCTGCTTGTGGGAAGCGTTCCCCGGTGAAATGCCCGTGTGCTGTGTTTGGAACTTGTGCCAGGTGTCAGACAGACAGACAGAATTCAATTTACTGGTAAAAAGTACGGCACAGGGGGTTCCACTAGAGAATCACTAAGTCCATTAGCTTGAATCTCTGGAGCCCTGGTATAACTGGAGCGATGCCCACTGTGAATTACAGTTCAACCACACCTGGATGGCATGCCATAGCCGGTTTGATTTCATGTTACTGCCTAAAGAGATCCTACTCTGGTGGGCCCTTGAGCAAGGCCTTTAACATACAATTGCTCCAGGGATTCTGTACAATGGCTGACCCTGTGCTCAGACCCCAAAGGGTATGTGAATACGAGCAAATTCCTAGTAGAAGAAATTGTATAAGGTGAAATAAAGAACAAAATAGCAATTCATTGGAAACGTACACAGACCCCGCCTCCCTGTGTTTCAAGCCCCTCCCAGTTTGGAAACATAACACTCATTAGTACAGCACTTCCGATCTGCACCATCACCACCTGATCAGGGTGATCAGTCCCTACATTGATGGATCCGAGGTCAGAGGTCCACATGACCACCATCATTAAGTTCTTCCATGTGAAGCCTGTAAACCATGAGGACTGATTGAGGTCATTTATGTTAGGTACAATGCCTTGTGGGCCTGGGCGGTCTGATGGCCTCAGAATCCCTGCAGATTTTATTTTTTTTCTCCGGCCCTCTGGAGTTTTTTTTTGTATTTTCTTTCCTCCCTGGCCATAGGACCTTACTTTTATTCAATGCTAATTAGTGTTGCCTAATTTTATTTTTATATTTTGTCATTTTTCTCTTTCTTCATCCTGTAAAGCACTTTGAGCTACAACATGTGCATGAAAATGTGCAATACAAATAAATATTGTTGTTGTTATAAAGAGCAGTGAAGCTAGCAGCTGTGTGTGGGGGGCACACTATTGTGGCATTTGGTGCAACTCTTACTGTGTTCTGTCCAAAGAATAAGAAGTCAGAGTGAGCCTTGGACTTCAATGTCTACTGAAAGAACACAAGGCCACCGTAATGTTAATAAACTCCAACTTGTGGCAGATGATATCAGAGGAAGGGTGGGCAAGACAGCTGGCCTCGCTGAACTGCACCCTGGACTCCGATGATGTTCATCATTTCCCCAAGAATTGTGTCCAATGGAGGTTTTCATTTTCTACTCTTCTTTTATCAGCTGCTCAGATCTTACACTAGCCCACCCTGTGATGAAGTGACGCCTTTTCTAATGTCGGCTGCTGCTTTACTTCAGCCTGTAATGCCCCCCGTTCAATACAACACTTGCAAAGACCTCATTTCTGGGCATCTGTAGTCATAACCGACTAGACCAGTTGGTGAGAGACTGACAAACACACAAGAAGGATGTTGTAAAAACAGAAGTCCTCTTTTATTATAGCAAGTGCCAGATATTTACAAAACAGTGCCAAGCAATTATTAAAAATGCAGTGAAATGCTATGACACGAATGAAAAGAAAAAAGCAAAAGCAAGTGACTTAGTATAGTATTTAAAGTTGTGCAAAGCAAACAGAAAAAAAACAAAAGATCTTCTTCCTCCTTCAATGAATACAATTCAAGAAGGATCCTTCCACCTAAGTAAATAATGCTCTCGTATTTCTATCGTATCACTAGACGAACACTGCAACGTTAGTCATTTTAAACCTTGAGAACGCGTGCCACCCAGAAGCCAAAAAGTCTGGAAACAGCCAAAAGATGACCTCTTGTGGTAGATCTTCTGTTTTATAGCTCAAGCTGGTTCCACCTGGTCAGTCCAATCATACGTTTCCCAGGATAAGCCAATTGTCAAAAACAATAAGATATTCACCTTACTCTGTCCAGGTGAATGTTTACTATTTTATCTCCTCATCTGCTCATTCTCGTGCGTGTATCACAACACTCTTCCCAGCTCCTAAGTCTGGCAGATCAGAACACAAGCCAAGATGACCTCTTGTGGTAGATCTTCTTTTTTATTGCTCAAGCCTGTACCACATGGCCAGTCCTATTATACGTTTCCCAGGATAAGCCAATCGTCAAAGACGACAAGACATTCACCTTACGTTATCCATGTCAATGTTTTCTCTATTTTCTCCCCTTCTGTTAGCTCACATGCATGGTTCCCTACATTCTTCCTGATTTCTAAGTTCAGCAGATCAGAATGCAAGCCAAGAGGTCCAAAAGATGTCCAAAAGGCAACCTCTCATGGTAGCCTTTCTCTTTAACAGCTCGAGTTGTTTCTGCCTGGCCAATCCTACCGCACATCTCCGAGGATTAGCCAATCATTGAAGGCGACGAGACGTTCACTTTACATCGTCCTCTAAACAGGTGAATGTTTTCTATATCTTCTCATCTTCCACTCACTCACATGCGTGTATCACGACACTCTTCCTGTCTCCTAAGTTTGGCAGATCAGAACACAAGCCTAGATGACCTCTTGTGGTAGATCTTCTGTTTTATAGCTCAAGCTGGTTCCATTTTGCCAATCCTATTATACGTTTCCCAGGATAAGCCAATCGTCAAAGATGACAAGACGTTCACCTTACATTATCCAGGTCAACGTTTTCTCTATTTTCTCCCCTTCCATTAGCTCACATGCGTGTGTCCCTACACTCTTCCCTGCTCCTAAGTTCAGCAGATCAGAATGTAAGCCAAGATGACTTTTTGCGGTAGATCTTCTGTTTTTATAGCTCAAGCTTTTACCACCTTTCTAGTCCTATTATACGTTTTCCAGGATAAGCCAGGTGAATATTTTCTTTTTATAAAGCTCTGGCCTGTTCCACATGGCCATTCAGATCATACGTTTCTCAGGATAAGCCAATCGTCAAAGACATGACATTCACCTAACGTTATCCAAGTGAATGTTTTCTATATTTTCTCCTCTTCTGCTAGTTCACATGCGTGTGTCACTACCTTCTTCCCTGTTCCTAAGTTTGGCAGATCACAAAACAAGCCAAGATGACCTTTTCTGGTAGATCTTCTGTTTTATAAAGCTCAAGCCTGTTCCACCTGGCCAATCCTGTCATACGCTTCTCTGGATAATCCAATCATCAAAGGCTACAAGACGTTCACCTTACGTTGTCCAGGTGAAAGCTTTCACTATCTTCTCCTCTTTCGATAGCTCAGATACGCGAGTGATGCTCGTTCAGTCTTGCCAGTAATTACTTCTTTAAAGTCATTAAACTATTCTATTCGCAGAATGCTATTTTTGTGCATGCAGGCAACTAAATGATGCGGTTGTCTTTCTACCATAATGCTAGACAACCACTGCAACATCTGTCCTTTCGAATCTCGAGAACACAAATCGCTCAGAAGCCTAAAAACCAGGACCAAAACAAACAGTGAAGAAAAAGAGAAACCAAAGAATCCTCTTCCTTTTTCAGGAACTTTTTTCTTTCCTCTGGAAATGCAAAAAGTGAAAACAGACACCAAAAGATAATACGCACCACCAAACCTAGATTACTCCTACAAATTCCACATATATTTACACCACAAACGTTAAACCTTCCTCTGCTTCTGAGTTCAGCAGATCAGAATGCAAGCCAAAAGGTCTGAAGACGGCCATAAAGACAACCTCTTGTGGAAGCTCTTCTGTATATTAGCTCAAGCTGATTCCGCCCTGCCAATCCTATGACACATCTTCGAGGATCAGCCAATCTTTGAAGACGAGACATTCACATTACATTGTCCTCTGTGTCTTCTCCTCTTCTGCCAGCTCACGTGCGTGTGTGTATGCAGACATGCAATAACAACAACAACAACATTTATTTATATAGCACATTTTCATACAAACAGTAGTTCAAAGTGCTTTACATAATAAAGAATAGAAAAATAAAAGACACAGTGAGAAAATAAAATAAGTCAACATTAATTAACATAGAATAAGAGTAAGGTCCAATGGCCAGGGGGGACAGAAAAAACAAAAACAAAAACTCCAGACGGCTGGAGAAAAAAATAAAATCTGTAGGGATTCCAGACCATTAGACCGCCCAGTCCCCTCTGGGCATTCTACCTAACATAAATGAAACAGTCCTCTTTGGATTTAGGGTTCTCACGGAAGGACTTGATGATGATGGTCACGTAGACTTCTGCCTTTTAATCCATCCATCATTGTTGGAGCATCATGAAGCTTTGAGTAGGTGGAGTCACCACAAAGAAACCGGAAAAAGAAACAGAAGAGAGAGTAGGGGTCAGTACGGAATGCAGCCAAATGATGCTTGTTCAGTGTTGCCCTTAAATGCTTCTCTAAAGTCGCTAAACTATTCATAAAATACTATTCTTGTGTACACACTGTGATGGATGGCTGGGGATCGTGCCCTACTGGAAGACATGCAGGAGCAGGGGACCAGGAGAAGGGCAATTTATACCCCTGGACATGAGATGGCAGACCCCCTGGGCCACAGGCTTGGGGCTTGAAAGTTCAAACATGTTGGGGTCTGTGACCACCGCCAGGGGGTGCCTGGACAGCCTCAGAAACACCCAGACTTATTTCCATACGTGTTGGAATACGCTTCCAAACATTATCAAAGAGTCTGAATGTGTGAGGAACACCCAAAAATATTTGTTATGAAATATTTGCAAGTAATATTTCTAGTTTTACTGTTTTGAAGCAGTACAAAAAACAAGATTTTTTTTTTTCTCTGCTTTTACTGTCTTCAAATAAGTGTTGTAGCTGCGTTTACCCAAAATGACCAAAGTTCAGCAACGCAGCTCCAGCTTGTAAATGGGATTCAGCAAAAGCCTGACGTGTCAAAACGATTCCATAGACTAAATATCTTCGTTTTTAAAAGCTTTAGTAAAAATTCAAAGTACCGTATGTACTCGCAGATAAGTTCTCCCGCGGAAGGGTCGGGGCTTGATTTTACCGTATAATTTCCGGTATTTTATAATGTCGGTCGTATAAGTCGAATGTGGAAAACTCACACTATTGGTCCAAGAGATTATGATAAGCTTACGCCCATCTGAGAGAGTAACCACGGAGCACACGGCCTTTTTCTTCTATGTGGGTGCTTCAATGTGCTGTATCAGCGTGCGCTCCTAACCTCTCTCTCTCTATTGTGCCTACGTGACCACACGGTAATACCCGAACTATTCCGAAGCAACGTTTGCACTGTTTTGTGTTTTTTGTATCTCACATCCTCATACATCTTTATCGTAAGAGCATGCCTTATCTACGATGGAGCATTCAATCAGAAAAAAATATGAAGCTGGTTTGAAATTAAAAGTTGTTGACGTGGCGAAAGAAATTAGTAACTGCGCTGCTGCAACAAAATTCGATGCGCCAGAGAAACTGATGTGAGACTGGAGGAGGCAAGAAGATGTAAAAAAAAAAAAAATTAAGTGTCGCATTTTTGAATGGGGGGGCGGCACGGTGGTGCAGTGGTAGCGCTGCTGCCTCGCAGTTAGGAGACCCGGGTTCGCTTCCCGGGTCCTCCCTGCGTGGAGTTTGCATGTTCTCCCCGTGTCTGCGTGGGTTTCCTCCCACAGTCAAAAGACATGCAGGTTAGGTGGATTGGCGGTTCTAAATTGGCCCTAGTGTGTGCTTGGTGTGTGGGTGTGTTTGTGTGTGTCCTGCGGTGGGTTGGCACCCTGCCCGGGATTGGTTCCTGCCTTGTGCCCTGTGTTGGCTGGGATTGGCTCCAGCAGACCCCCGTGACCCTTTATTCGGATTCAGTGGGTTAGAAAATGGATGGATTTTTGAATGGGCGTATAAGTCGAGGTCTGATTTTATGATCGATTTTTTGGGTTTCAACAGTCGACTTATACATGAGTATATACGGTAAAACAATTCACACAAAAAAGAGAAAGTTGATATAGCAAGAAAAGAAAAGTTCTTGTTAAGAAAAGTTCTGCTTAAAGCTTATAAATCTTGTTTCATTTCTTTAAGTTTGCTTACAGCTGAACCACATCAAAATGTTCTAAACAAAATCACTTCTAAGCATTTCTAAACCATTTCAAAATGATCAGAAAACTGTACGCCTATCCCATTTCTATGCTGTAAATGGGTCTTTTAAGTCTCTGTTAGCACTGGACCAATTCTAAACAACAACTGACTCAATAAACACACTGTATCTTAGATATAGCAAGAAAGTTCTATCTCTTATTAAATGACAAGGCTATAGCATTGTCTATATCTGTGAAAGAAAATGATATTCTATTCAAATTTAACAAACATTAGCATGCGTATTAGTATTAGTATTAGTATTAACTTTAGAGCATTAACTTTCTAAGATTGGCTCTTACAAGCGTTATGAAGGAACACATGTATGGACGGACATCCCAGCATGGATTGGTAGCATTCCCTTAACCGGCCGGGCAGCCAATATGACTGAGAAATGGAAGCAGGCTCAGTAAATCAGTAGATGGCAGCATCCATGGGCTTCAGGACCCATTTCCATAACTGCAAAGCATCATGGGACTTGCAGTGCTGTGAGGCAATCCTGCTGGGGTTCATGGGTCCCACCAGAGGGCGCTACAGGAAGTTATGCTCCTTGCTTTAGGGAACTTCCAGTCGACACAGAAGTACTTCCGTCGGACTAAGGACCTCATCCAGTTAAGTAGGGAGGAAGAGGAGTTTGAAGGAGAAGAAAAGGACAGAGAAGATTCCGTGGACATTGTGAAATTGATTACCTGTAAAAAGGTATTCGGAGGAATAAATAACCTTTTATTTGAACCCGTGACTGTGTGTCAGTTGTAACTGGGGTTTGGGGCTCAGTGGTGCCCCCTATTTTCCAGTGTCCATATTATACATATCAATTATTGGAGACCAATGGTATTGAAGAGGGCGGCACGGTGGCGCAGTGGTAGCACTGCTGCCTCGCAGTTAGGAGATTTGGGTTCGCTTCCCGGGTCCTCCCTGCCTGGAGTTTGCATGTTCTCCCCTTGTCTGCGTGGGTTTCCTCCCACAGTCCAAAGACATGCAAGTTAGGTGGATTGGTGATTCTAAATTGGCCCTAGTGTGTGCTTGGTGTGTTTGTGTGTGTCCTGCGGTGGGTTGGCACCCTGCCCGGGATTGGTTCCTGCCTGGTGCCCTGTGTTGGCTGGGATTGGCTCCAGCAGACCCTGTGACCCTGTGTTCGGATTCAGCGGGTTGGAAAATGGATGGATGGCATTGAAGAGCAAATCTTACTGTCAGAGTACATAGAGTTGGTTTAGAAATGATACTGTGTATCCAAATTACAACACTAACAGTTGCAAGATTCAGAAACATCTTTACAAAACAATTTCTGAAACATAAGAAGTGCATTATGGCGTCTTTTGAAAGTTGGAACATTCCTCTCATTTAGTAGGTAATAGTCTGTCCATCAGATTGTACACATTTGAATCAGGATGTTCAAGAAAGCCATTGGGAGGGGTTGGGGTCAGGCTGTTGGTCTGAGACGGCAAGTCGGCCATTACACCGTGGTATTGGAGTGTGCAATACAGCATTCTAATGGAAAAACACGGAACCTGAGTTATAGCTATAAGCAAATGAATGATTTTATACAGTTTTTAAAAAAATTTCATAATTATTCAGTCCCGCTGCTGGGTCCAAAACAACCTTGACTGAGTTGGAAAGGGTTAATAAAGCGCCCTAAATAACTGTTTAAACTGTAAACGAATTGAACCTGTGATTTGCAGGGCCGACTCGAGCATTTTGAATTTTTGCTGCACTTGGTGAAGTTGTAAAGGTCCTGCCCAATTCTTATAAATAAAATGATTTATGGGATGTAGATGAGCGGGTGTTTTGAGCGCGCAGACATTCTAATATTAAACTGAGGAGATTGGCGTTTCGAGTGGGAATTTATGCATATATTTCATCAAATAGCACAGAAGAGGGTTCTCCTTTGTGTTGTATTAAGAACAAATGTTTATAAATCCTGGTCTGGAAAGGTTACAAAATGTCCACGAACAATGCTGCCTTGTTCGGCTAAGTAGTGGATGGAGCCAGCCCTGGTGACGTGGGCTCCCGTAGGAATGAAAAATCAAAAGAGACATTCCTTAATATCCTTTTGATTTCTCCTAGACATTAATGAGATTGGAAAGAAATACAATAAATCTCATGCTTCTCAGATTTTACTTCTGAGAAAAAAAGTATGCCCACAAGCATTTCTTCTTAAATCTCAGTAGAGACCTCGGCAAAGTCACACAATAATAATAATAATAAATAATAGTACATCACTATATATATAAAATCCAATCAATGGGGATGTTTGTGTTGTTAACTTTGATTCCCTGTACTGTAATGCGTGGAAAATAAAATTATTGGATCAACGCTCTGTGACTGCCTGTGTGTGATGAACCCCAAGAAAAGGATGAAAAACTCCAAACATCTCACATTATATATCCCTCCATCCATTATCCAACCTGCTATATCCTAACTACCGGGTCACGGGGGTCTGCTGGAGCCAATCCCAGCCAACACAGGGCGCAAGGCAGGAAATAAACCCCGGGCAGGGCGCCATATATATATATATATATATATACAATCCAGTGTCTATCTGTCTGTCCACTTTTCACAAGAGAACTACTTAACAGATTTAGATCAGGTTGTTTTCTATAATTTGCTTGAACATTCTGGTTGATTAAATGGTGAGTGTGCCCTGCGGTGAGCTGGCGCCCTGCCTAGGGTTTGTTTCCTGCCTTGCACCCTGTGTTGACTGGGTTTGGCTCCAGCAGACCCCTGTGACCCTGTAGTTAGGGTATAGTGGGTTGGATAATGGATGGATGGATGGATAATAATACATTTTATTTATCTAGCTCAAGGTGCTTATGAATGGATGGATGGTTAGACATTAATCTCGAGTGTTTAGTGCTAATGCACAAAAGGCGACCACTCAGTAATCCAAAAAAACAAAGCGCGTCCATAAAAACACTGAGGGGAATGTGATACACTCCCCAGAAATATTATGACTGGCATCCCACTCAGGAATTTGTTCCAGCCCTGCACCTAAAAGTAGGGACACCAAGGCATCATGATGGATAAGGAATGGATGGAGCTAATGATAAACATATCCTGCTGTAAGCAACTGAACTTTACAACAGGTTTTGCAAGAGAGAGTTATAATAAAAAAAAAAAAATTTGAATATGCCACTTGAGCGCTGAAACACACAGCGACATTCACACACAAAGAAGTTCAAGTATCTGAATAAAAAAAACGGCATGAAAATACGGCGGACAAAGTATCTTCTGTTTAAGTCAAAAAGAATATTGTTTCTGGCAGTTAACACATTGCAAAGAGGCAGCTTACATAAGACACCGTTTATCTACATAACAGAATACACAACACGGAAAAGAAAGGAGCGGCTGAATGCCCGGCATTTCTATGGATACGCAGCGGGGGTTACGCGTATAAAAAGCTTCATCTGAAAAGGTGTTTGTTATCGAAGACAAATGAATACCTCTAGTAAGCACAGAATTAATTTTTTGTGCTGCTTTGTTGGGAGCATAATAAATAACTGAAAAGGCTGCACGCGTTATGCTCTATTAGTACAGGGCATTGTTAGCAGAGCTCGAAGGTCGCCGGCCATTCTTCTTCTTCTTCCAACGGCTCTTTGTGCGCTGGCATCGGACAGGCTTTTCGCTGCAGCGCTCGCCTCCCAAAGTGCACTGCTTATCGGACTTAATAGTATGGTCCGCTGCAGACTGAAAGGACACGAGGCGCAATAGCTTTTCGGTTCAAAATCAAATGTATCCTCCTTCAGAACTGACAGCCCTTCACTCCTATTAGCATCGTGCGCGTACAGGGGGAAGGGGCCGAGAGACAGCCCACCCAGACACTGACTGACTGACCGCTCTGGACTGGACAGTTGGTGTGTTGGTGAGTGTGACTGGTGATGGACTAGCGCGCAGTAAAGGGTCGGAGCTCGTCCGGGAATAAACGTATTTGAAAAGTGAATAAAAAAAATGAATCAACAGATGTAGTGGACGAGGCCAGATTAAGACGAAATTGGGCCTGATGCTGCAGCGCAAAAAAAAGACCTATTGTTTCTCTGCATTGGTTCATGTGCATTCGACACTCACCGTACATGCACACTCAGACCGACCAAGGAGTCTTAATTGCTTGCGACGCAACCAGCCATCCTTTATTGAATAAGAATAATAATAACATAGTATCGTAACAACTCGAGATTAACATCAAACTATGTAACATCAACATTCAATAGCAATTGTCTGAAAAGTGCACTTAATACAGAAAACCTAATAATGAAGTACCATACCACGCGCCCTTGTGTAAGACACGCACCCTAATTTTTCCAAAGAAAACTGCAAAAATCCTTTTGTCCCATGTACAACGCAAGTTGTGATTGTATAGGAAGCATTTAGAGAGAGAGAGCGCATGAGCGATAAAGAGCTCGAGCAAACAAGAGAGAGCGCGAGTGTGCGAGCAAGCGAGCAAGAGAGAGCGTGAGCAAGCGAGTGAGAGAGAGAGAGCGCGAGCGAGGAGCGAGTGTGCGAGCAAGCGAGACAGAGAGCGCGAGCGAGCGAGCGAGTGAGAGAGAGAGCGCGAGTGTGCGAGCAAGCGAGACAGAGAGCACGAGCGAGAGGAGCGAGTGAGAGAGAGAGCGCGAGTGTGCGAGCAAGCGAGACAGAGAGCGCGAGCGAGCGAGTGAGAGAGAGAGCGCGAGCGAGCGAGCGAGTGAGAGAGAGAGCGCGAGTGTGCGAGCAAGCAAGCAAGAGAGAGCGTGAGCAAGCGAGTGAGAGAGAGAGAGCGCGAGCGAGAGAGCAAGAGAGAGAGAGAGCGCGAGTGTGCGAGCAAGCACGCCCAAGCAGAAGAAGTAAACATTACAGAATTACATTTCCTCGTGTATGATGCGCACCTGATTTTCTAATGCTAATTTTTGGGAGAAAAATGTGCACATGGTAAAGCACTTTGAGCTACATTTTTTGTATGAATATGGTATAAATAAATTTGATTGATTGATTGATTGACATGGTACACGTGTAAATCTATGAAACAGAGTAAAGAAAAATGAATTTGCAGAGACACGATTTAAATTTCATAATAGACCAGAATCCTGTCAATGATTTTAAAAATTCTAAACATCCTTGCCGGGCCCCTTGGCCGCCTTTTAGTTTTACCTTTACAGATAACCATTTAAATAGCCATCAATTTTTACTATACAACTAACTTTCAAGGTGAAAGATTTACTACGTGGTACTTATCGAACAATAATAAAGTGGCAAGAATCCCCAAGATATTGCAAGAAATGCAGCTAAATTACTAAGTAAACTGTTTAACGTAAAATTGATAGCATTAACTTGAAATCTTCAGTTAGCAATAAACACAACGACGTTATAGTTACGTCACAGTGCAAAGAACAATAGTAACTGTATAATAAGATGTGTCTTATGTGTGTCTGATGTGTCTAGGCGTCCAAAAGACAGACTTCAAATTTCATTCTAAGAATTATTTTGAGGTTAATATAGCAAAGGAAAACTGTTCATCTTCTGGAAAATTCTCGTCTGTTTTCATCTGGGCCTATTTCAGGAATGGGCCTAATGCTGCAGCATCAATAGCACCCACCTTAATCTAGCCCTGGTTGTGGATATACTCATAATTTTAAACCAAATAAATACTGCAACGTCCACTGGGTTATCAAACATTACATCCCGCTTGTAAAAACGACCTGCTTTCAAAAATTACACAGATGTTGGGTTTGTATATACAAACAACATTACAGCAAAAACAACTTAATTTTTCATATACCGTATATACTCACGTAAACGTCAGTCTTGAAACGTGAAAAAATCAATCATAAAATCAGACCCCGACTTATATGCCCGTTCAAAAATACTACACTTCATTTTTTTTATATATATATCTTATTGCCTCCTCCAATCTCGCACCAGTTTCTCAGACACATCAAATTTTGTTGCAGCAGTGCAGTTACCAATTTCTTTCGCCACTGCAACAACTTTTAATTTAAAACCAGCTTCATATTTTCTTCTGATCTAACACTCCATTGTAGATAAGGGATGCTCTTACAATAAAGGTGTATGAGGATGTGAGATACAAAAAACACAGAACAGTGTAAACATGACATCGGAATAGTTCAGGTATTACCGTGTGGTCACATATGCATGGAATACACGTCAATACATAGAAAAAAAGGCCGTGTGCTCCCTGGTTACTCTCTCAGATGGGTGTTAGCATATCACAGTTTCTTGGACCAATAGCGTGAGTTTTCCGCATTCAACTTATATGACCGACATTATAAGCCCCGACTTATTCGTGGGAGAACTTAAATGTGAGTATGTATGGTATGTGAGACAATCTGTGATATGATTTAAATATGTATATGAGTATGGCCTGATGGGTAACATATGCAGGAGGTTGAGGAGGCTACCAGAAGTAGTTTGGCAAGTAAAAGAAAATTAAAGAATGTTAACTGCTTGAACCACAGTGTCGGATTCACATCTATTTGGTTGCAGAACACGACAATATCCTTATCAAATAAATCTAACCTGTGTGGGCGCATTAAATAATGTTGGTTTGCTAGGCACAAAATATATAAAACACATAATGCACATCCGTATTGCAATACAGGCTTCAAAATACTGCAGCGTCAGCAACGAGCGCCTCAATGGCTGAACTCTCTGCTCTTTACATGGCTGTTTGAGGTGGCTCACTGTCCTTAAAAGGACTGCTCGCCTTTTGTCACAGTAGCTTGAAAAGCACTTGCGATTGTGCAGAGTTGCTGTTTTTATATGCGCTCCTGTATGAGGGGCAGATGGGCCATAGTGTTCGCATGTAAACCAATTGATTATATAAAAAAAAATATATGATTTATGGCCTGTCAGGCCCCTCATACTCCTATTATTGATGATGCAATGGCAGTTCAAACTGTTGGTGACTCGTCCCTACCTGATGTAACTTTAACTTGTTCAGCATTGTTGCCATACAATACCCCCACTATACAGTGCATTTTTGTAACAACAGAGAAAATAACTGATCTATATTTCTCATATATTGTAGCCACCAGGGGGCACTATCATTGTCTTGCACCCCAAAAGATGAGGCTGAGTCTTAGTACTGTAGCAAAACCAACTTTATTCAGCTTGAAACAGGAACAGCACGGTTATTTATTGTAGAGTGATCTGCCACTGTCCTATACACAGACACAGTAGTCAGGCAGGGTTGTGGCCAAGTTAGTAGCCAAGTAATACTGTGCCCTGCATTTACAATATACCTTGCATCACCCATTGGCGACAGGCTCTAATAGTGTGATCTCGGTCGGCTCGAAGTTGTTTCCGCAGCGCTATGCTGTGGCGCTGAAAACCTGAGGTTACCTCTGCAATGGAGAAGCAGACCTTCACAGATGCGGAAATCGCTCTTCGGTGTGTCGTCCTGTTGACGGGGGGTGTCCCAAATTAGTTCAGAAACCTCACAATATACATGCGTGTCAGACGCCTCCTTGGTAAAAGTATGTAATAACCTGCTCAAATGAGAGGGGGGGGGCTACCACAAACTTTGTTCACTTTGTCCTCTTCTTCCCTCACAGTAAGGGCACCTAACCATGCCCATTCCCATCCGACCAACATAAAGGGCAAGCAACCCAGGAGACAGCTTCTTTTAAGTCCCAAGAAAGGGGCAGGATGGAGCACCCTCCCGTTGAGATGCACAAGAAGCTTATGAGAAGTCCCAAACCAGAGGGCAGCATAAAGCCGTGCATTTTCTTTTCATTTTTTCAATCTGTTTATTTAATCTGGCGACGAATAAAAGGGACAACCCAGCTGGCGTCGGCAGACAGAGAAACGGTGGTAAGGCTGCCGTCCCTCCTGTGCATTCCAGATCCCAGATCTCAGATTCAAGATTATCCTGCAACTTAGTAGAAGAGGCCAACAAGTCTCCTCGGCACTCAGCACTTCGCTATTTGCCTTCTCCCAATCCCACTGCTGACACCAATGTCACGCCATAGCCACTGCAGTGCTTGCTGCCACCAAGTGCAGATGGATTCTCGCTCTTTACTCCAATCTTTTAGGTAGCCTGTTGTCAGTAAACGGACTTTTAAAACTCTTTTTAGTGAGTTTCGCGGTTATGAAATTGCATGCAAAACAAAACTGTATGTGAAAGGTTTGTTTACCATTAATTATTTTATTGTAATGTTATAAGTGGGTTTAGAAAATTGACATTATACATAACCATTCACATTTATTTATTTGCCTGACACCTTTATCCAAAGCAACTTACAACATTTGAGATACAACTGTTTACTTTTCTTTCTCTAACTGGAGTACAGGCGGGTGAAGTGACTTGCTAAGGGTCACACAGTATGAGGATTTGAACCCACAACCTCAGGGTTTGAAGTCCAAAGGCCTTAGCCACTGCACCACAATGCCATAACCGGTGGGGTGGGGGGGATTCAGGCCACCACATAAATACAGAGACAGCCTGCTCTGTGTTGGTCAAACAAGCAGAGAAAATGTCATTGCACTGTGTCCATGTGACAGTGTACCTTTATATCTGAAATAAACTGATGACATCACATTTTGTTTTTATCAAAGCAAAAACCTTATTGCTATTATTACAGACTATCTTTATGTTATTATTTGACTAACTGAAAAGGCCCTGTGGTGTTTCCACAGAGATCACCGAGGAGGAAAAGCGACATTCTTGTCACTTCGCTCGCAGCCCCTTGTTGTAATGTGGCCATGCAAGTTATGAATCTCAGAATTGAAGGCAATCCAGACTAGCAGGGCTGCAATTACAAGATCAAGAGGACCTGCGGGGCAAAGAGAGAGAACTCTGACTCAGGGAGATGCAAAAAAATTGTAATGTCATTTGATTAACTTTTAATTTACAGTGCTGCCCTGCCTCGTGACCTCAGATACTTTGTATCTATTAACATTTAGATTCCCAAAATTTGAATCACAGTGCAGCTCAATCAAATATTTGTACAGATTGAATTTAATAAGCAGCGCAATCCCAAAGTGAACTGGGCCAGCAATGGAGATGTTTGTGTTAGTAACTTTGATACCCTGTAGTGTATTACATGGAACGTAAAATTAATGGATCAGCGCTCTGTGACTGCCTGTGTGTGATGGAGTAGTGGAATATAAGGATTTCCCCAAAGAAAAAAACTGAAAAACTCCAAACATCTCACATATATCTACTCTCTATATATAAAATCCTAAGCCTAAAAGTGCAACAATTTTGTGCAACGATTTTATGTGACTTTTTTGTCACGCTTTAAATTGGGCTTATTTTAAAACCTACATATACAGTATATGTTTGGTATCATTCTTTTCAGAATTTATCGAACTTTAATGTGATGTTGTTAGATTTTCAGATTCTTATTCCATTTTTAAATTATAAACTAAAAAATATCAAGAACTCACGCCCCACGAGATGAAGCTTTGTGCCAACAGATTTAACCACACCCGTGGCCAGAAATAAAAGACAAAGAGTACATGACAAAGACAGCTGCTGTTAAGTCAAGTCAAGTTTGGGAGCATGCACTGGTACAGTGCGTTGCCATACCCACTACACTGCAAAACAACTCAGGATCTCGGTTTGCAACCCCCCAGGCAGACACGTGGTCAAGTCCCACCCTCCAGAAATGACCCTCTATCTGCTGCAGCCAGGTGTTATGTGGGCGACCCCTTGGCCAGGTCCATCCACTCGGGTTACAATACAATACAGTTTATTTTTGTATAGCCCAAAATCACACAGGAAGTGCCGCAATGGGCTTTAACAGGCCCTGCCTTTTGACAGCCCCGCAGCCTCGACTCTCTGAGAAGACAAGGAAAAACTCCCAAAAAAACCTTGTAGGGAAAAATGGAAGAAACCTCGGGAAAGGCAGTTCAAAGAGAGACCCCTTTCCAGGTAGGTTGGGCATGCAGTGGGTGTCAAAAGTAGGGGGTCAATACAATACAACACACAGAACAGAACAATTCCTTAATACAGCATAATAATAAAAATTTTTGAAGTACGGTTTAACAGTAGATGGTATGACATAATTAGGTTTGGATATTTTTAGAGTCCTGGAGACCTCATCCATCTAGCTGCCTCCCCATTTGGCCATGCCACGGCTGAAACGTTGCTCCAATGAAAGGACCCCTCTTTCCCATGATTCCTGTGATCCTCCATCAGGGATGACTTTACCATAGGCAGGCAAACAACTTGGCAAGTGGGCCGTGGCACCAATGGCCACATTTGGGTACCGAGAAAAGAAACAGAATAGGTGAGGGTTAGTATTCAAATATAATTATCATGTTACTTATGTTATAGTGCTAATGACTAACAACAGAGATGCAGTATGTACAGTTAATCAGCAGCTCTAGTCAGGATATGCTAAACTGAAGTAGTGAGTTGGGTTCCCAACAATGAGGATCTTACGAGCCGGATCACCCTCGAGGAAACGCGCCACATGGTTGTAGTGCCGTAAATAACGCTTCCTCGCAATGCAGGTAATGTGCTTCATTCAGGACTCCATGAGCAACACAAAGTCAAACCAACGGTACCCAAGGATTTTCCAGAGAGACACAGTACCAAGGAATCCAGTCTTCATCTCAGGCCACTGGATAGCGTCCATGTCTCGCAACCATATAGCAAGACAGGAAACACCAGGACTCTCAAGACGTGGACCTTTGTCCTTTTGCATAGATATCGGGAGCACCACACACCCCTTTCCATGGAAATCATGACCTCCCATGTTCTCCCAATCCGTCTACTGACTTTATAGAAAGAGTCACCAGAGACATGAATGTCACTGCCGAGGTAAGTAAACCTCTTCACGAGGTCAACACTCTCTCTGCAGACAGACACACTGCTGAAGGCTGTGCCCAAGGGGTCATTAAAGGCCTGGATCTTGATTTTTATCAGGACACTCGCAAGCCCAGACACTCAGACTCCTCACTCAGTCTCTCGAGTGCCCCAATCAGAGCCTCCATTGACTCCGCGAAGATCACAGCATTGTCAGCAAAGACAAGATTAGTGAATCTTTCTTCACCAACAGATTCCCCACAGCCGCTGGACCCCACAACCTTGCCCAACACCCAGTCCATACAAGCATTGAACAGAGTAGGAGCAGAAACACACCGCTGATGAACCTCAGAGTCAACTGGGAAAAACACAGAGGTTCTGCCTCTGCACAGCACTCATAGTACCAGTGTACAGGCCAGCCATGATATCCAGGAATCTCGAGGGGATTCTACAAATTCTACAGGGCAGCTCGATCAACTGAGTCGAACGCTTTGCGAAAACAACAAAGGCTGCAAAGAAACTCTGCTGATATTTGTGTTTGCACTCCATGAGAATCCTCAGTGCCAGGATGTGGTCGATGGTAGACTTCTTAGGTGTAAAACCAGACTGTTCCAGTCGCTGGTAGGTGAGCAAGTGATCACAGATCCTATTGAGGATGACCCTAGCAAGGACCTTACCTGGCACCAAGAGCAGTGTTATCCCCCTGTAGTTGCTGCAATCCAGGTGATCACCTTTCCCTTTCCAGACAGGGAAGACAAGTCCCGTTTTCCAGTCAGTTGGAATGACGCCAGTCTCCCAAATGGAACCAAAGATTGCTTGCAATGCCAGGAGGACAGCCTTACCACCAGCCTGGAGGAGTTCACCCAGGATACTACAGATCCCTGCAATCTCAGCTGCTGTACAGGCTTTTAAATGTTCGAAGCACCGTGGGAGATGCAGATCATGCAGCATGGTAGCAGCAGCTGATCCAGCAAAGAGGAGGTAAAAAAAAAACCTGTATTTGTTTCCCATTGTATCACCGTTTAAGAGGGGGTTTCAGAGGAGTGACAGCATCTCCTTGGGGTGTGTTCAGCCCCCCTCTTCACAACAGAGATGCGAAGAGGCTAGCGTGTAGCACAGGCAGGGGAGTTGGCAAGCGAAGCAAGCAGGGGGGAACCCCCTAGTATATCTATTATGATAAAAAAAAGTCCTGGGACAAGACGTGACTTTTTCAGAGAGATACCGTCATGTCCTGCAAGAAGAGACTTTGTGCCAAGAGATTTAACCATACCTGTGGCCGTAAATAAAAGACAAAGAGTAGATGACAAAGTAGAACGTCGTAAAGAATTCAAAAACATTGGCGCGATACACATGCAGAGCAGGTCAGAGATAAGGAAAGTACTAAAATTCGAAAGTCCCAAAAAAATGGTAGTAAAGATTGCATTAGCGCAAACAAATGGAAATTATTACTCGCTGAAATAATGGAACAGCGAAAAGAGATTGAATATATTGTTTGGATTTAAACTTTAAGTCAGAGACTTGTAGATTGTCTGATTCATGTTGCCAACAGGGAAAAGTAGTGTTTCTTCCCAATGAAGCGGCGTATCTGTGAGAATTAAAAAGATTTGTTGTTTGGTGAAAGTGAAATCCACATACGCGAGCGGCAGAGATGTGAACTGGCTGGTTCATAGAACAGGCCGGGGGGGGTTGGCAAGCAAAGTGAGCAGGGGGCGAAGCCCCCTACTATGTAGTTATATGTATATTGTCACACACGTGTGATTGGGAGGCAGCTAGAGGGCCTAAACAATAGTACCATGGCAGACCAGGGGGTGGCGAGTGGCACTAACTTTCTTTCTCTGTCCTCTGCAGACTATCCACAGGAAATCCCACTAGGTATTGATATATCACTCCCGGTACTGGCGCCATGCATGACATGACATGGATAACATCACTTCCAGTCCAGATGACGTCACTTCCTATCCCGGCATTTAAAGCTGCCATGTTTTTAAACTAAAATCAGTTCTGTTTTAGATTTCAACCTGAACACAATTCACAAAAAAATACCCATTTGCTGCCAGGGCATATTATACGGGTGGCTGCCGCAAACCTTTGATGTCTCTTGGCTATCTTTGTTACAATTTATAAAATCCAACATCTGTCTGTCTGTCTGTCTGTCTATCTGTTCGCTTTTCACGAAAGAACTACTTAACTGATTTAGATCAGGTTATCTATACTAATAAAAGGCAAAGCCCTCACTGACTCACTGACTCACTCACTCACTCACTGACTCATCACTAATTCTCCAACTTCCCGTGTAGGTAGAAGGCTGAAATTTGGCAGGCTTATTCCTTACAGCTTACTTACAAAAGTTAAGCAGGTTTCATTTCAAATTCTATGCACAATGGTCATAACTGAATCCTACTTACGTACATATATACGTCCATAGCCTGCAGCTCGGTCGCCGTGTGAGGCGGAGTTGCGTCCCTCTTCCTCACGCCTCCCAAATAATTGAATGCCTGCCCATATAAGGCCGTCCGTCAGCAGCAATCCAAGCTGTGAGAAAACCGTAAAAAGCAGGCGTGTCAGACGTCGTGCTACATTTTCTGATGTAGCTAGACGGAAACAACTTCGTGATGCTGCCGCCAAATACTCGCAGAAAAATCCACACATTGACAAACACACTGTCGCTAAATACTCACAGAAAAATCCACACGTTAATAGACACGCCGTCGTTAAATACTCGCAGGCAAATCCACTTTACCTTTTATTAATATAGATACACACACAAACACACACACACACTATTGTCACATGCATGCGCACAGGGGGCAGCATAAGGGCTTTGGTGACGATAATTACCCACCAAACCAACTTGTGCTCCAATGCCTTCTCTTCTGGAAAATTAGCAGCCACTCCATTGCTGATGTTACTTCCGATGTCTGTCTGCCTGGACCCGGAAGTGACATCATCAGACAGAATATCCCGTGTTTGATCTGCAGGGACAAGAAATAAAGAATTAGCTCACCCCGCCTCCCCCTGGCCAGCCGTGGAATTACCTTCATTTCATCCATTCAGCTGCCTCCCATGCGCATGTGTGTGACGGTGTCCATTTTAGGGTTACAGAAGGCTTAGATAGATATTAATGTTAGTATAGTAGGCAGGATTAGACAGACAGACAGACAGATAGATAGATAGATAGATAGATAGATAGATAGATAGATAGATAGATAGATAGATAGATAGATAGATAGATATTAAAGGCACTATATAATAGATAGATAGATAGATAGATAGATAGATAGATAGATAGATAGATAGATAGATAGATAGATAGATAGATAGATCCCATGTGCATGTGTGTGACGGTGTCCATTTTAGGGTTACAGAAGGCTTCAATGTCACTGGCACTACTGGGAGCAAGGAAAGAAATATGTAGTGGTGTGAAATGATGGTGCTGGACAAAATAGGATGCTTGGGATGCTAACTGGGCAACAAAATCCTGTTTAACTTAAACAAAAGGGCAAAAAAAAGCAATGAAAATCAAACACTACAGTGTGCAGTTTTAAACAGACACTAGTCCACCTAGGGAGATGATTGTAAGACAGGCTTGAGGCTCGTATCGCCACAGAAGCCAGGCCCACATCAAAATGAGGCGCAATCCTCTATGGTCGCTCTGCTTTTATACTGTGTTGTCTTCCTTCTTTCATTTTGGTGCCCTTAAGGGTTGTGAAAGAAGGAAGTTACAAATCTGTTAGCGGCAGCGCCTACTCTTGTATCAGGGTAGTACTACTGACTTCAGATGAACCCAGAAAGCCACCCTCTGGCACACATACATGACAAACTTCACTCTGCCCACATTTACAAAATTAGCCACCTGTGCCCAATTTTGAACTGTCAATTAAACCAGCAAGCACGTCCTAGTAAAGGGGAACAAAATGTATGGACTGAAAGGGAGAATGTGCAGACTCCACACAGGCATGTGCAGGATTCAAACTCCTAATAGCAGAGCGTAGGTGGAAGTCCACGGTCAACTGAATTGAATATCGCATGGCAAACCAATTCCCATTAAAGGTAGTAAAAACACACCAAGGTCCAGTAGGGCCGAGTGCTCAGCCATAGAAATGTCAGCCTTCAGTCTCACTACTTCACTGCTGATGGTTTCATCACCGAGCTTCACTGCTCTCCTCGTCTCTCCACTTTGTTACCAAGAATATTTGATCAAAAATACAGAGAAGTGACAAAGGTGGGTTTCAGAGTACAATAGCGTGCAGCTTTCAATGTGTAAAACCGCCCTGGGGAAACAAAGCATATTTTATGAACTAATTTTAAATCAACTCTTTTGTTTACTGCTCCTTTTTCTCATTCAGATATCATGAAATCTCTAAATTGCATACTTTTCCTTCCCCTGAATTTTCTTTCTTCTTTGGTTTAATGATTTCATGTTTGACATCCACCCTTTCTCCAGGCAAATAAGTCACCGTACTGCTCAACAGGAACTGATGCAGCCTCACATTTTAGAGCATCTTTCATATTTTCCTCACCCAAATGTGTAGTTTTACATTTTTCCTCATATTTGCAAATGATTAATGCTGTGATCATCCGTTTGTCTAGTTTTGTGCCTGCTGGCAATTCTTAGGTTTGTTTCTCTCAGCTTCACAAAAGCCAGTAGAAAAACAACAAAGAGTAAAGAGAAATCCCCTTGTGCTCTGAACGCACCTGCCATTTCAGTTAGACGACAGGTGATGTGGTGGGCTGGAATGTCCTACAGTACGCTATCGTTTGATTCTGAGGATTCAGTCAGGGAGGCTGTGGCCCTGTAATAGATAGATAGATAGATAGATAGATAGATAGATAGATAGATAGATAGATAGATAGAAAGACACTATATAATAGATAGATAGATAGATAGATAGATAGATAGATAGATAGATAGATAGATAGATAGATAGATATGTAAAGCACTATATGATAGATAGATAGATAGATAGATAGATAGATAGATAGATAGATAGATAGATAGATAGATAGATAGATAGATATAGATAGATAGATAGATAGATAGAAAGACAGATATATAGATAGATAGATAGACTATAGATAGATAGATAGATAGATAGATAGATAGATAGATAGATAGATAGATAGATAGATATTAAAGGCACTATATGATAGATAGATAGATAGATAGATAGATAGATAGATAGATAGATAGATAGATAGATAGATATAGACTATATAATAGATAGATAGATAGATAGATAGATAGATAGATAGATAGATAGATATTAAAGGCACTATATAATAGATAGAAGAGATAGAAAATGCATAATATAGTAGACAGATAGATAGAAAGATATAAAAGGCACTATATAATAAAAAGAAAATAAAGACATTGCATGAAAATAGATAGGAAACTGATTGCTTATAACATTCTTAGAACTTTTTATGACACTGTCTGAGTCTGAAAGGCACTAGATAGATAGATATTAAAGGCACTATAAAATAGATAGATAGATAGATAGATAGATAGATAGATAGATAGATAGATAGATAGATAGATAGATAGATAGATTCATGTGAAAGGCACTTTATAATCAATAATATCATCTCCCGCACCACACTGAAGCCCGTTGCCAGCACACACTTGTCAGCCATGTTGCATGCCCGGAACCACCATTCCAGCCCTTGGTGCTGCTTCATTTCCTGCCACCAGGAAGCCTCCAGGTCACCTCACTCAGACTTGGATGTAACGTCCAGTTCACCTTGGCATTGAAACTCTGCCATCACCTTCAGCCATAAGACACCCAGCTCTACAGACCCCTGTTGTCCTGGTGTGACAATGAATGAATACATTTATTGCTTTACCCTCAGAATCATCAGCCTCTGCCTCCTATCCTCTTAGATAATGAGAGATGCCATGCTGATGTGTGGCAGGATGGGTATCAGTTTCACTGCCCACAATTACATTAATGCACCTGATGAAGCAGTGACATGCACAGACCTTTGGGTGGGCAGCAGCTCAGAAGGGGAGAAGAGCCACTATATGGGACAAGATTTGTCACAGACAGTCCTATCCCATTTTATTTCTGTGATTTTAATTTCACGGGACATTTGGATGTAACTTTATCATTCTCACAAAAAACTGATGAGTATGTTAGATTATCAGTAAAGACGCTAAACCCCTCTACTGAACATACACTTTATTTTCTAATATAAGACATCTTAATAAGAGAAATGACCAAATTAAAGATTTTCCATCTACTTACATGGAACACCAAATGAAGCTGAAAAGCAGGAATTCATGTCTTAGTGCATCAAATCACCGAATTGTGTTTCTTCCATAAAGTCCAGGAGGCCACTAGAACTGATCATCAGGTACCATTGGTCACCATTCGTGCTCCTGCAATGGATTTTCAGCAAGTTAAAGCAAACTTAGTAGTATCCAGGACACTAAAATATATCGTAAAATTATTTTTATATACTTTACATATTAAGGAAAAAGAAAAATAATACAATTTTTGCTTTCTCAATACTATTAGGTCAGGTTGGGGAGCATGCATTGGTACAGTACAATGCTGCACCCACCACATGATGAAACAGCTCAGGATCCTGGTCTTTTCCTGACAACCCCCCAGGCAGACACGCAGTCCAGTCCCACCCTCCAGAAATTGCCCTCCCTTTGCCACAGCCAGGTTTTATGTCGGCATCCCCTTGGCCTGGTCCAGCCACTTGGGTCCTAAACAATGAGTATCCTATGAGCCGGGTCAGCCTCGGGGAATCGCGCCACATGGCCGTAGTTCCGTAACTGACGCTCCCTCACAATGCAGGTCATGTGCCTCATTCGGGATTCTGTGAGCAACGCAAAGTCAAACCAATGGTACCCAAGGATTCTCCACAGAGACACAGTACTGAAGGAGTCCAGTCTTCATCTCAGGGTCACTGGATAGCGTCAATGTCTCGCAACTATATAGCAAGACAGGAAGCACCAGGACTCTAAAGACTTAGACCTTCATCCATTTGCAGAGATATCGGGAGTGCCACACACCTCTTGTTTATTCATTTTTTGTACATTTTCCTTTGAGGTTCACACTTATTTAAAGCTCCCCACTGTGGTTTTCTTAGCCCAGGATTTTGATTCTCATGTTACATCACAACACCAGTGCTTGTATCTACAGAAACTTTCAGATGACTTGCCCATCATGGGCTGCATTAATAATGGAGATGAATCAGAGTGCAGGAAGGTGGTGGAGGACTTTGTCTTGTGTTGCTGGGGCAGCAAGATGAAACTCAACATCAGCAAGACCAAAGAGCTGCCGGTGGGCCAAGGAGCCTCTGAGACCAGGGGGAGGACATGGAAGTGGTCTGGATTTACAAGTACCTGGGGGGGTTCACATGAACAACAAACTGGACTGATGTGATAACACAAGAAGGCCTGGAGCAGATTGGACTTGCTAAGGAGACTCAGATCTTTTTTGATGGGTGCTGCAAACTGTTGGAAATGCCCTCTCAGTCCATAGTAGCCAGTGTGGCGTTGTATGCTGTGGTCTTCAGGGGAAGGAACCTGACCTCAAATGAAACACATAAATTTGAACAAACTTTCAGGAAAGCCTGCTCCATCACAGGGCCGGACCTTGGACACCCAGGTAGCTGTTGTGGTAAAGATGATGGTGGCAAAATTGGATGCCATCATAAAAACTCCCCTCTAGGAGGCGCTTTCTCTCTCTCTCTGAGCACTTTTAGTGACGGGCTCAATCCTACACGGTGCTCTAAGAAGTGCCTCTGGGGGTCTTTTCTGTCCACTGCTATTAGGCAATTCAATGCGTCCACCAGGTCTACTTGTTGAGTTTGTTTATATTTATTTATTTATTTATTTATTTATTTATTTATTTACTTATTGATCAATTGATTGATTGAGTCTATCGATTGTTTTTTTTTTTAATTTTATTTGAAGAAAGCAAGACAAGCTTATAGAATAAATTAAACAACATTACATACAATCAAGTCCAATTTAACAAAACAGAATTCAACCCGCCTTGTTTTTTGTATCCTCCTTATATTGTACTGCTGTATGGGATTAGCAAAGTTTACCTAATCTAACCTCATCTAATATCATCTAATCTCTTCTAATCTAATTTATCCATCCATTATCCAACCTACTATATCCTAACTACAGGGGTCTGCTGGAGCCAATCCCAGCCAACACAGGGCACAAGGCAGGGAACAAACCCCGGGTAGAGTGCCAGCCCACTGCAGTAATTTAATCTAATCTATTCTAATTTCATCTAATCTAATCTCATTTAATCTAATCTAATCAGAATTTTGATTGAGTGTGGTATCCTAGCTATAAACATTTGTTTTGAAATGTCTTCCACTTCATTTCTGTTTATAATGGGAGTTGTCATTTTTGTCCGCCCGTTGGTAGGCGGCTTTGCTTGTTGGCACAAAGTCATGGCGCTCAGAGCTATCAGGGCACAGGGTCAACTACCAGAGCCCTTCCTCATCCAAGTTTGTGGATACAACACTACCTTTTTCATGCTAATGTTGGTCTCTTTAGCTCCCTCTTACTGTATTTTCTGATTTTGACTCTTGCTGCAGGAGTTTGGACTTTTTGATCCATGTCTTGCTACTTGCGCTTTTACGTTTTATTTATGTCTCTTCTCTTGATCTGTCTTCTAAAATTTTCCTGTGCCTCCTACAGCATGATAGTTTGATGTGATTTGTCTTTTTAAAATATGTATACTGTAACTGATACCATTCTCTAAAGCTAATTTATTGTATACTAGCCGAAATACCCAGCGTTGCCCAGGAGCAAAATGAGGTGATTTTTTTTAATTGTTTGAGAAAAATATAATTAAAAAAAACACAATTTTAAAAATAAGAATAAATGAACAAACAATGAAGACTCACTGATGTGCTTGTCTTGCGGCCTTGTATGTATGTTATCATCCAGTTGATGCTCGGAACTGGCCACCTCTATTTCATTTCAAAAGCAACAGGGGCGGGCGCAGTGGTGCTCAGACATAAAGAATGCTGGCCGTCACATCCAGTTCACCCTCTGGTGGTCGTTCAGAGTGTCAACTGGATGATAACATGCATACAAGACCGTAAGATCAGAGGTTAATTTCACCCTGCAGTATTTTTAGTCGACCAATGAGAAACGTGTACCAAGTTTCATGAAAATCGCTCCAGCCATTTGGGAAGTGATGCTGGAACATACATACACACACACACACACATTACATTGACTTGTATATACTGTATATAGATTCCATAATACCAGAGCCAACAGTAGAGCAGTAATGACTGCCAAGGGGCATATCTAACACTGTGTTTAGGTAACATCTGAAAACCCTAAACAGAAAATTATGGGGAAAGGTTCTGGGACAAAATGTTACTAATGCAAAAAAGAATCTAAAAAACTAACAGGAGCAGGTAAAAGCTACAAAAAAGATGAAAACTACCGAGAGGCAAGAGCTGGCAATGATGAGAGTGACATGTGGTGCTGGACAGAAGTACAAGGGAAGTGGCTTCATTTGCATATCATGCATCTGCGTGTGATGCGTTTATCCAGATTAAGATCTGCACATCCATTCTATAAGCTAATTTATTTTATATTCCATAGCAGCAGTGTAAGGTTTGTTGTGCTGGAGCACACTTTGATTACCATGGGAGTACTTTATGCACAGTCCTTGACCCCCCCAGTCGACTCTACCTTCCTGCTCAGTGAGTCAGTGAGCTGCCTGTAGGTCCTCACTACTCACCAGGGGCCTCATGTATAAACTTTGCGTACGCACAAAAATGTTGCGTAAGAACGTTTCCACGTTGAAATCGCGATGTATAAGATCTAAACTTGGTGTAAAGCCACGCACATTTCCACGGTAGCTCATACCCTGGTGTACACAAGTTCTGCGCTCAGTTTTGCAGACTGGTGGCATCCAGTGTCAAAGCAGAGCTACTGTTCCTGTGTGGTTATCCTTTCTTTTTTAGGTCCACATCCCTGATGCAGCTTTATAAATACACTCAAATTAACCGCATATTGTTTATTAGTTTAAGGCATCTGATTGTAATTAACCTGTAACAATATAATGGTCCACAGAATGGTCAAACTATTCTAAATACAATAGCTGCTTTAGCATTGTTACTCTCACTGCACAGTCTTCTTCTTCTTTCAGCTGCTCCCATTAGGGGTTGCCACAGCGGATCATCTTTTTCCATATTACTCTCACTGCACCACTCTGAGTATTTATATCGCTGTACTTGAGTGGGGAATCACAGCTCTACAGCAGCTGACTGGAAAGAGAATTATCGATATACAGCATCAAGCACATGCTGCCTCAGCCATACACACAGTTTATTTGAACTGCTCTCATACGGCAAACGCTTCAGAGCCTTTCCTGTATGGACCTCACAGTTTAGTAACAGTTTCATCACAAGAACTCTAAACGCACTCAATCAGTCCATCAACTGCTCCTTGTAGAACTGTCTGTACTTATGAGTACAATCACCTCACTGTAAACTTGCACTAAAGTTATAATATTTCACAACCTGCTCCACTTTATAAAGCGTGTATTTACATATGATGAAGATATCATTTTTAAGATGAAATGCAGCAAAATATGTTTATTATATTATACAGATAACACTTTAATTTAATTGAAATAATCTATATTGTTAAATAATTAAACATGTAAGCTAGTGAGGAGCTGGCATTCCTTTCAGGGATTGTTCCTGCCTCGCGCTGTATTCTTGCTGAGGCAGGCGCAACAAGGGAAGGATAGATGGATAGAATAATTAAACATGTACTACGAAGATATTTCAATGTTCCTTAAAAGTTTTGAAGAATCTGCATTCTCAGCTTACAGATGGCTTAACATCTATTACAGAGCTAATTGTGTGGCGATTTGGTATTTGGAGAAAGAAAAGTAAGGACAGGAATTGGAGGTTAGTACGTTTGAAAGAGACAGTACTGCTGCAATAAAGTATTTAATCGAATTTCGCGCATGACACAGCAGCATCTTGTGTGAGACAGGAACAATCACTGCGCCATCGTGTTCCCATGTTTAATAACATGCTTTAACTCCTTTCATCATGAAAATGATGTCACGTATACATCTCAGTATTTTAATTATTCAGAGAGCTGTAATATCACGAATGTAATGGATTCTGTGTCTAGTTGGAGGAAGAGAAAGCCCGTTTAAGAAGCACATAGTGAATCACACACATAGAAAATCAAATACAAAACAAAGCATTTAATGTGCAACTTTAGTTACGATGGGATTTGAGAAACTAGTAAATTAAACGCCTTTTCAGGGCAATTTTGATATCTGACAACTTCTTTTTTATTTTAGGCACTGTGCGACTTTCTGAACTTGAGCTTTCGAGTTTCTCCGATACGCTATGTCACTCGATCAACTTCCTTTTGTTGTTTATACCATTGTTTAAACCAACAAATAGTATGTTTTTCTTTGCCTCCACTTGGTATTCGCTGAAATTCTTCTATTTTCCCACGTGCTTTTGCCATTGCCTTTTCACAGAATGCTGAGCGTTAGGGCTATTTATATTGAGTTGCATATTCAAAGAGGCGTAATTCTGGGAGGAGTTGGGGGAGTGCCTGCAGGTGCGTGCACATACTTTACTTTTCACAGTGACCGGGATTTATGGAGCAGAAGAACGTGGAAGTTGGCGAATGCACAGATTTATGCATCTGGATTTTTTTGTGAGTAAGCACATTTCCACTTTTGTGCTTACGCCATGTTAGAGTGTGAATTCTACGCATGGCGTTATGCATGAGGCCCCAGGAGAGCATAAGGGCTCATTTTTGGTACTTCGCTGAAGCAAATCCATTAGAGGGAATTCTCCAAATGGCTCTTCTGGTTTTCTTGTTTAATTTTGCATTTTCTCCAGCATGAAGCTTCCATCAGGATGCCTCACATCTGGCACCAGCACAAAAGGTTTGGAGCAACTTAGCCTAAATGTAATTGATGAATTTTGAATTGTAAATGGATATTTTCCTTACAGTAGGCAATGTGTATGTAAGACTCCATAAAAACACTGGCTGATATCATTGCAGTGTTTCCATATGTCGCCAATGTTTAAATATGTACAGTAAATAAATTAGGATGCACACCAGGGATGGGCACTTGGTTCTGGAGGGTGGCAGTGTCTGCCAAGCAAGTCGACTTTTGAATGCCCCTGGAGTCATCCTGCCCACCACACTACACACTACACTACTTGGTGGCTTATTCCACGGGTCTGTAGTTCTCTATGTGAAACAAAACGTCCAAATGTTGGTGTGAAGAAGCTTCCACAGGGCCTCCATGTTATTTATGAACATATTTTAAAGTGACACTCTCAATCCCTTCATTTTTGGGCAGCTCAAAGACCAAAACTGCACACAGTACTCCAGATGAGGCCTTACCAGTGTGTTCTTATTTCACATCTGACCGCTTTCTCAAACAAAGTACAACCTCTATTCATTTCACCAGAAAACCAATAGTGATTGGGTCATATCGGCTGTAGTCTAATGTCAGACACAAGCATTTAGGGGTCACCTGCAGGGCTCCTCCATGGTAAACAATACCTCCCCTATGCCACGAGAGGGCACTGTGACAAAACTCTTTCTCCTCTTTCTTCCACAGCAGGGCGAAGGAAGCCAAATGATGTTACTCCCAACATATTCAAGGATGTCCCGTCCCTTCGTAGAAGTACTGTACATAATAGAGAAACTGTCCAGGAAATTGAGGTGGTGTTTATTTATGAGCCCAAGGCTGAAGGATTTGGACCTCCGCCAATTCAGAAGCAACAGATTAGCAGAACGTAACTGCATCTGAGTGTGGCTGTGGCCAGACTGTCTTCAGTTCTTTTCTTTTATTAGTTTAATACCGTATATACTCAAGTTTAAGTTTTCCTGCAGATAACTTGGGGCTTGATTTTACCATATAATTTCCAGTATTTTATAATGTCGGTCATATAACTCGAATGTGGAAAACTCGCAGTATTGGTCCATGAAATCACGATATACTAATATCCATGTGAGAGGGTAACCACAGAGCACACTGCCTTTTTATTCTATGTACAGACAACCCCAGAAATTTGTGGGGGTTACATTTCTAGAGCACCCGTGAATTGTTAAAAAATTGAAATTTTGAATGTGGTCAAAAAAATGCCTATTTTTATTGTTTAAACCCTAAATATGCCCCCAAAACACTTTCATTTCAAACTCAGTTTAATACAAGTCAAGTGAAGTTGGGGAGCATGCACTGGTACATCACGTTGCCGCACCCACTACACGACGAAGCAACTCTGGATCCCGGTTGGCAACCCCCAGGGAGACATGCAGTTCAGTCCCATCCTCCAGAAATGACCCTCTATCTGCTGCAGCCAGGTGTTACGTGGGTGACCCCTTGGCCTTGTCCAGCCACTCAGGTCCCTAGCAATGAGGATCTTATGAGCAGGATCACCCTCGGGGAAACGCGCCATATGGCCGAAGTGCTGTAACTGACGCTCCTTCACAATGCAGGTAATGTGCCTCATTCAGGGCTCCATGAGCAACCGCTCATTCGACACAAAGTCAAACCAACGGTGCCCAAAGATTTTCCGGAGAGACACAGTACCGAAAGAGTCCAGTCTTCATCTCAGGTCACTGGATAGCGTCCATGTCTCGCAACCATATAGCAAGATAGGAAGCACCAGGACTCTAAAGACTTGGACCTTCGTCCTTTTGCATAGATATCGGGAGTGTCACACACCCCTTTCCAGTGACCTCATGACCCCCCCATGCTCTCCCAATCCATCTACTGACTTCATAGGAAGAGTCACCAGAGGCATGAATGTCACTGCCGAGGTAAGTAAACCTCTCGACGAGGTCGACACTCTCTACAGACAGACACACTACCGATGGCCGTGCCCAAGATGTCATTAAAGGCCTGATCTTTGGTTTTTATCAGGACACTCGCAAGCCCAGACACTCAGACTCCTCACTCAGTCTCGAGCGCCCGATCAGAGCCTCCATTGACTCCGCGAAGATCACAGCATTGTCAGCAAAGTCAAGATCCATGAATCTTTCTTCACCAACAGATACCCCACTTAATAATTAATCAGCTTAATACATTACCCTAAAAAAAAGAATGTAAAGGTATACCCTGTGAAACCTGGCCCGGACACAGACAGACGGACAGCATGTTTTGCACCCAACACACTTTATTTACACTATTTACAAGTTTTTTGCTCACGTGCACCCCCAGTGCCTCTGCACCGATTTCCCCAAAGTCCAGGGCCCACAGTTCTGTGCCTTGCTTCCTGGCCGCCTCCTGTCCTCGCTCTCCAGCTCAGTCCGCTTCCTCCCGACTTCCACCAATGACTGGAGGAGGCGGCCCCTTAAATAAGGCTCCCGGATGAGCCCCAGGTGTCCCGTCTTTGGCCACGCCCAAGCGTGGCGGAAGTGTCGGCTGTCTTCCTGGCAGCTCTCCGGGTGCCACACAAAGTCTTCCCCCCGGCACTTCCTGGTGTGGCGGAAGTGCCGGGTTCCCGGGATAATTAGGCACCGGGGCGCCGCCTGGCGGTGGCCACGGGTCCCTACAGGGCTGGGCTTCAAAGCCCTGTACCCGAGGCCCCTGCCTAACCAGGACGGACGCCCCACTCTGTCTGGAGGAGGCACTCGCCCTCCTCCGGTCCTCCAAGGCGTCCCGGCCGGGCTCCTGCCCCGACCGGCAACCGCACGGGATAAACCGGCATCGGGGCGCCGCCTGGCGGTGACCACGGGCCCCTACAGGGAAGGGCTTCCATGCCCTGTACCCGTGGTCCCCAACAGAACCAGGACGGACGCCCCCTCGCGGTGTGGAGGAGGCACAAGCCCTCCTCTCGTCCTCCAAGGCGTCCCCGCCGGGCTCCAGCTCGGCCGGCGACTGCATGGGATCAACCGGCATCGGGCGCCGCCTGGCGGTAACCACGGGCCCCTACAGGGTAGGGCTTCCATGCCCTCAACCCGTGGCTCCCAACAAAACCAGGACGGACGCCCCCTCGCGGTCTGGAGGAGGCACAAGCCCTCCCCACGTCCTCCTGGGCGTCCCGGCCGGGCTCCAGCCCCGGCCGGGGGCCACAACCCGTATACTGTACAGTTCTGTACTGCTATGTCTCCCGCGGTGCTAGAATGTAAAATACCGATGTTACCGCTGTATGTACTGTAATTCATGCAAGTGCGTTTTCTTTGGCATGCACTTTCATTTTCTTTGGTATAAGTTGGGTAAATACAGTAATAATTGAATTTAATAAAAATACGGTAAAATGTACGGGTACTCACCAATAATGAATGATATTGATTGAAAATGATGATGATGATGATGATGAATTAGCTGTGCAGTACGATGAAGGTATGTATTGAAGATAATGACTGCACAGCAAAGCAGAGGATTTACAGCCCCTTGGGTGGCTACTGCAGCATAACTTTTTTAGTTCCGGGAGCAAATCCAGTTGTTCAACTTTCTCCTGGAGTGTCTTAAACTTTTTCTGGCGCTTCAGTTCATTGCCAGAAGCCTCAGAAAGTGCAGGGTGGTTGGGCGGCATCTTAGGGCTTTAAGAAGAACAAAACAAAAAACACGAGAATGCTCAGCGAAACACTTGAGATAGATACACGCGGTAAGCTGTTATGATATGGGAACGCTGGGCTACTGGAGATGCGTCATAGGGCAGTGGCCAATCAACAGCAAGGAGAAATGAATAACGCTCTTGGATTGGCTACTTTCACCATCACAAGCTGCATGTTCCTCTATGGTTGCCTTGTTTTCTCTCTACAGTACAATATTGCCACGGAAAAAGCCATAAGCAACAATTATTAGTTAGGTTCTAAGGAAAAATCTGTGAACTACTGAGACCGCGACTTCGTGGGGGTCTACTGTATTGTGCCTACGTGACCACACAGTAAAACCCAAACTATTCCGAAGTGACTTTTGCACTGTTTTGTGTTTTTTGTATCTCACACCCTCATACACCTTTAACGTAAGAGCATCCCTTATCTACAATGGAGCATTCGATCAGCAGAAAATATGAAGCTGGTTTTAAATTAAAACATTAAAAGTCGTTGAAGTGGTGAAAGAAATTGGTAACTAATGCAAGAATGGAGGAACCAAGAAGATGTAAAAAAAAAATTTAAGTGTCTTATTTTTGAACAGGCGTATAATTCAGGGTCTGATTTTATGATCGATTTTTTGGGTTTCAAGACCCGACGGATACGCGAGTATATATGGTAAGTCTTTTTGTTATTAAAAAGGGTTTCAACGAGATGGGTGCCCCATCATTTCATTTTGTGCCTTTCACCTTCTTTACACTCATTAAAGTGCCACCTACTGGGCGTTCTGTACACAGATGTTCTTGTCAACTGCATGCTGTTGTTGAATACAATGCAAGAAACAAGACAAACGAGGTCAGAGAGTCAGGACCCCATTCAGCAAACCCAGCACAACTGAGTATTGAAAAATCTCGCGGAAATGCATCTCCGTATTTTAAACATGTAAGTGCTTCAATGATTTTTCCCTAGTCGTCTTCACGCTATTCTTAAAACTTTGTCCTTCACAGTGAGTACAGCCTGGCAGGCTAATTACCACAGACCACAACTACGCTTTTTTATGCTTTTAGCTCATATGATACACAGGAACTTAATTTGACGAACAGGAATCTGTCTCCTGAATGGGCCTGCACTGAACCTGCAGGATTAACTTACGCACAGACTGTGAGGCTTTCGGCTATTCCTCATTGATCTGTAGCACTGAACCCTATTGGTAACCTCTCCTTTCTCTGAATCCTTGTTTGAAACTGACATTGACAAAGGAAAATCATAACAGAGGTTGACACGCGTCAGTGGTATCATTAGGCTGGCCTTGGCTTGAACACAAACACGTTAGTACGTCTGGATCTTACCTTTGTAATTATGGACGCATCTTGAGACATATGGTCTGAATTCTGAAGCTTCTGACGTGTGGCATAATGTTTAAATAATGCGACTTACATCATTTACCGTAAGCATAGGCAAGTCTTGAAGTGATCGGGTGAAAAACGTCATAGCTAATTTACACGAGAGTGTGCATACAGTCAATTATCATCACTCTTTCAGGGCTGATGTCGACTTTTGTCAAAAGGAGGAGTTGACGATGGTAATTGACTGTAAACTGTGACAAAACCAAACATTATGTTTTAGTTGGATTCTCGTTGCTAGAAGGAAAGTTAGATTCATTGGTTTGACCGAGATTTCCTGCACTCGTGTGAGCAGTAAGGCGCAAACACCAGAAAAAATGGCACTGACATCTGGCGAGAGATCCAAGTGAATGTGTAATGTAAAACACTCCGTGGATGACGTTTCGCCTGTTATCTCTGAACTGGACTATGACTTGTCAGACTCCAATTTTGATTGAAAACGAATGTGAGGTTCCAGCTTCAGCTGATTGGTCCCCAGCTAATAATTGTACTGACGATGTTCGCCAGGGAGGACAGACACTTAACAATGATAAGAAGTAGCAATGCACCGTGACTTTGTCCCAGCCACGCAAAGACAGCCTGGCAGCAAGCCTGCTGCATATTGTTGGCAAATTGGAAGCCACAGCATGCAGCAACAGACGTTTTATGTTGATTTCTGATTCAAGCATTAAAGATCACATTTAACTCTGCACCGGATTTAATACTGTATATAAAGTTGGTCTACATCCGATCTGAAAGTTGTGATTCCATGTGGTATTTTGACGTTCACACTTCTCAAACAGATTGGATTTGTGTCACACGTTAGCCTAAAAAAACAGAATTAAGCTGCAGTGTAAATGTGGCCTATGTCATCTGCAAATTTCTCAACATTATATAAGAATCAATGTCAAAAGAGTAACCATCCCAGGACAGACCCCAAGGCACGCCGGCCACTCACGACAACTCTCATTTCTACTTTTTTGTTTAATACCAATAAACCAACTCGAGGTCCAGTTGTAACGGCCGACTCATTCTCCAACTCCAGCAGCTACACCTCCAAGTCCCATGGCCTGGCAAATTGAGGACGTTAGACCTGACAAGCCATACATCTTCCAACTAAACCTCCTCCAATTGACAATCAAAAATAAGGCAAAAAAACAAACAGCTTGTAAAATAATAAAGTGAATATATATTGATAAAAAAAGAAATGAACAACTTCCAAACAATATATATATATTATCATACCACAACAAACCCCGACATAACATTCAACCCAAAAAGTGTCCGGCGGAAAGTAATAATAAAAAGAAAAAGTGCAGCATAAAGTTAATAGACAACACAAACCCTCCTTTGACCCCACACTGAACAAGAACTCAATAAGAAACACAGAAAGTACGAAACGAACATAAAAGTCCAGAATGTTTACGAAAAAATTGATCATGTTTGTGAACCTGGTTCAGCTGGAAAAAAAATTGCCCTACAGAAATTACATGGATGAAAATGATGCATTGCTCCTCTCCCCAAACAACAAGAAACAGCCTCACCGTGCTTATCCTCGGTACGTGGCGTGTTTCAGAACCTTGGGATTTTTGTGTGGAATTACCCTGATTCGAGCCCTTTAGTTGCCTCCCATGCGCACGTGTGTGACAATGTCTGCCATGCGATCGACTGGTGTCACAGTTGGGCCTTGTGCACAGGATAATAGAAACCTTGTTTGACAGAAGAACAGCATCAGAACATGAATAGATGAGAGGGTTATTGTACAGTGGCCCTCTTTTTGCTTTGCCCCTTGCCCTTCAGGGTCTCCGTAATATTGTCCTTTTACCACATTTTAGATGTTATTATCATAAAATCTTATATTTACTTCCTATATATAATATGCATACATCAGACATGCTCGGGCCTTTATGTCAGTTCTTTTAAGAGTAAGCTCCGATATTTGTGTGCAATATCACAAAGGTTGAAATGTCTCCCTCAGATGACAATGATGACATCAAATTCCCTTCATGCCCGAGTAAGTTTAATAATTATAGATTATATTTGACATGAACGATTAAATACTGTTTTTAAATAATCCTTGAAGTTGAGAGTTTTGACATTCGTCAGCTGCTGTGACAACATAAAGCCTCAAATGACGAGAATGCTTTGTTTTCTTAGCCCTTTCAAGATTATCTCCGAGACGCTTCTTGCCGTTCAAGAAGCGACTGCTAACATTCTGCAATAAACGTCCTGGTGCAGCCCTCGAGTAACAATTGAGTTTGCACTGAAACAAGACTATTCTGAAGCCGCAACACAGTTCTTTAAGGTTCATTAAAGTTCAACCCCTTTGCTATCAGCATTAAAATTAATAAACTAACATGATGTCATTTGCCTGTTGTTGCTCATCAGTATTGTATTGTTTAAAAGAACCAATTATTTGCGTAAAATGTATTATTTTATTCCTTTGGATTATGTATTGTCATAGGATCACGTTCCAAACTCTGCTAGGGTATGCAATTCCACTCCAAGCTAAGAGGGGGCGCTGTCACTAGCAGTATCATCTCAATTTACTCTTCCACAGTACCAAGAAGATGCCCAATTAGGACACGTGAACCACTCCCACACCATCCCAAGAAGCCCCACCCCTTCCGGTCCAAACACCTATAAGAGCAGAGGTCCCCAGAAGAAGGCACATCATTTGGCATTGGAACCCCTCTGTGCAGGAGCTCTCAGCAGAAGGAGGGAGATGAGATTAGAGGGGAGGTGTTAGGGGGCAGCATCAACCCCCAAATTGAGGTGAAGCCCTGAAGTTGTCTCTCAAGCATATGCGTGTGACACGGCCTGATGCCCTGCCCCCCGTAGACCCATGGGGATGGGAATCTTGAAACAAGAGATCATGAAAACGAGAGAGCACATCAGCCTTGTTGTGGAGGGTGCTATGATGATGTTGGACCTTGAACTTAACCGGCTGGCGGTCCAGAAACCACCTAGTGACGTGTGGGTTCAACTCCTTACACAGCTTCATCAACTGGCGAAGTACATGGTCAGTGATGGGGTGGTTTCATGGACCAGGATGTAGCATCTCAGATGACG